>NW_024756046.1:0-4632 GCF_018991925.1 Homarus americanus
CACTCCCAGGTACACCAAGGATACTAGGTACACCTCTGACACTCCCAGGTACACCTCCGATGCTCCCAGGTACACCTCCGTTACTCCCAGGTACACTTCAGACACTCCCTGGTTCACCTCTGACCTCCCTGGTTCTCCCCTGCCACTCCCAGGTACACCTCAGACACTCCCAGGTACACCTCTGACCTGCAGGCACACCCTGACCTCCTGGTACACCACCCTGACAATCCCAGGTACACCTCAAGCACTCCCAGGTACACCTCTGACACTTCAGGTACTCCCCTGACACTTCCAGGTACACCCCTGACCTTCTAGGCACACCTCTCACCTCCCAGGTACACCACTGACACTCCCAGGTACACCAATGACTCCCAGGTACACCTCTGACACTTCCAGGTCCCACCTCTGACACTCCCAGGTACACCTCTGACACTCCCAGGTACACCTCGGCCTCTCAGGTACACCTCCTGACCTCCCAGGTACACCTCTGACCTCCCAGTTATTCCACTGACATTCCCTGGTTCATCTCTGACCTCCCTGGTACACCTTGACCTCCCAGTACCTCCTGACACTCCCAGTACACCTCTCACACTCCCAGGTACACCTCTGACACTCCCAGGTATTCACCTGACATTCCTGGTTCACCTCTGACCTCCCTAGGTACACAGCCTCCCAGGTACACCTCTGACCTCCCAGGTACACCTCCGATACTCAGGTACACGTCCGATGCTCCCAGGTACTCCTCCTGACACTCCCTGGTACGCCTCTGCACTCCCAGGTACACCTCTGATGCTCCCAGGTACACCTCTGACACTTCCAGATACCTCCTGACACTCCCAGGTACACCAATGATGCTGGTACACCTCTGACCTCAGGTACACCTCCGATACTCCCAGGTACACCTCTTGTGCTCCCAGGTGCACCTCAGACCTCCCAGGTACACCTCAGATACTCCAGGATATACCTCTGACACTTCCGGATGCACCTCTCCACCTCCCAGGTACACCAAAGGATGCTACCAGGTACCTCCTGA
This sequence comes from Homarus americanus, assembly GCF_018991925.1. NCBI lineage: Eukaryota > Metazoa > Arthropoda > Malacostraca > Decapoda > Nephropidae > Homarus > Homarus americanus. Next base: position 1,034 of record NW_024756046.1, read on the forward strand.
GCCTCCCAGGACACACCTCCGATGCTCCCAGGTACCTCCGATACTCCCAGGTGCACTTCAGACACTCCTTGGTTCCTCCTGACACTCCCTGGTTCTCCTGCCACTCCCAGGTACACCTCAGACCTCCCAGGTACACCTCTGACACTGCCAGGCACACCCCTGACACTCCCCAGGCCTCTAACGCCCAGGTACTCCCTGACACTTCCAGGTACACCTGACACTTCCAGGTACACCTCCTCACACTCCCAGGTACACCAATGGCCTCCCAGGTGCACCAGCCGAGCTCTCAGGTGCACCTCCTGACACTTCCAGGTGCACCTCCTGACACTCCCTGGTACACCTCCTGGCCCCTCCCAGTGCACCTCGGCCTCTCAGGAACACCTCTGACACTCCCAGTGCACCTCTGACACTCCCAGGTGCACCCCTGACCTCCCAGGTACACCTATCACACTCCCAGGTACACCTCCTGACACTCCCAGGTATTCCACTGACATTCCCTGGCTCACCTCGGCACTCCCCTGGTACACCTTTGACACTCCCAGGTGCACCTCTGACCTCCCAAATTACACCTTCGATACTCAGGGCACCTCCGATGCTCCCAGGTACTCCTCTGACCTCCCTGAGTACCTCTGACACTCCCAGATGCACCTCTGACCTCCCAGATTTTTATCTGACACTTCCAGATACACCTCCCAGCCACTCCCAGGTACACCAGTAGTGCTACCAGGTACACCTCTGACCTCCCAGGTACACCTCCCATACTCCCAGGTACACCTCCGGTACTCCCAGGTGCACCTCAGACCTCCCTGAGTTCACCTCTGACATTTCCTGGTTCACCTCCTGACCTCCTGGTGCACCACTGAGTCTCCCAGATGCACCTCTTACTTCTGGTTCTCCTGACACTGCCAAGGTACACCTCAGACCTCCCAAGGTACAGCTCAAGACACTCCCAGGTACACCTCAGACCTCCCAGGTGCACCTGCGACCTCCCAAGTGCACCTCCTGACCTCCAGGCACACCTCTGACACTCCAAAAGGTACACCTCTGATGACACTCAAGGTACACCGCGCCTCCCCAGGTACACCACTTCGGCTGCCAGGCCTCTGACACTCCATGTACACACTCAGACACTTCCAGGTACACCTCAGACATCTCCCAGGTACACCTCAGACACTCCCAGGTACCACTGACACTCCCAGATGCAGCTGTCATCCCCATGTACACCCTGATGGCCTCCCAGTTACACCAGCGACGCAAGATACACCTCTGACAATCCCAGGTGCACCTCAGGCACTCAGATTTGCCTCAGACCTCCCAGGTACACCACTTTGGCCTCCCTGGTACACCTCTGACCTCCCAGATGACCAATTACACTCACAGGTACCTCTGACTCTTCAGGTACATCTTTGACACTCCCAGGTGCACCTCTGACAAACCCAGGAACACCTCTGACCCCTCTCAGGAACACCTCTGACACTCCCAGGTACACCTCTGACCTCCCAGGTACACCTCTGACCTCCCAGGTACACCTCCTGACCTCCCAGGTGCACCTCCTGATGTTTGTAAGGTAGGCCTCTGGCCTCCCAGGTATACCTCTGACACTCCCAGGTACACCGATGACCTCCAGGACACCGATGACACTGCAAGATACACCTCTGACAATCCATGTACACCTCTGGCCTCCCAGGTACCTCTGACCTCCCAGGTACACCTCCTGATGCAGCCCAGGTATACCTCTGATACTCTGGTGTACCTCCTGACACTCCCAGGTGCACCTCCTGACCTCCCAGGTACACCTCTGAGGCATTCCATGCTTACCTCAGACCTTCAGGTACACCTCCAGACCTCCCAGGTACACCCTCTGAGCTTACTCGGGCAAACCTCTGACATTCCCAAGGTACACCCCTAACCTCCCAGGTACTCCTCTGACACTGCCAGGTGCACCTCAGACACTGCCAGGTGCACCTCCAGACACTCCCAGGTGCAGCTCAGACACTCCCAGGTGCACCTCAGACACTCCCAGATTACCTGTGACACTCAAGTGACACCTCCTGACCTCCCAGGCACACCTCTGACACTCCCAGGTGCACCTCAGACACTCCCAGGTGCACCTGTGACCTCCCAAGTGCTTCTCTGAGCACTTCCAGGCGCACCGCTGACACTCCCAGAGTGCACCTCTGGCCTCCCAGGCGCACCTCTGACCTCCCAGATGAAACCGCTGACACACCCAGTTACACCGCTGACTGCCAGATACACCTATGACACTCAGGTACACCCCTGACACGCCCAGGTACACCCCTGACCTCCCAGGTACACCTCTGGCAATCCCAGGTGCACCTCAGGCACTCCCAGGTACACCTCTGACACTTCCAGGTACTCCTCTACACTTCCAGGTACACCCTGACACTTCAGGTACACCTCTGACACTCCCAGGTACACCAATGACCTCCCAGGTACACCACTGACCTCCTGGTACACCTCTGGCACTCCCAGGTACACCAATGGCCTCCCAGGTACACCAATGGCTCTCCCAGGTACTCCTCTGACACTTCCAAGGCCCTCAGACACTCCCAGGTACACCTCAGACACTCCAGGTACACCACTGACCTCCCAGATACACCGCTGACCTCCCAGGTACACCCTGACACTCCCAGTTACACCCTGACCTCCCAGGTACACCTCCTGACACTCCCAGGTACACCTCAGGGCACTCCCAGGTACACCTCTGACCCTAGGAACACCCCGACACTGCAAGATACACCTCTGACATTCCGTAACACCTCAGACACTTCCAGGTCACCCCTCCAGACACTCCCCAGGTACACCACTGACCTCCCCTGGTACACCTCCTGGCCTCCCAGGTACACCTATCACACTCCCCAGGTACACCTCTGACACTCCCAGGTATTCCCACTGACAATCCCTGGTTCACCTCCTGACACTCCTGGTACACCTTTCCCAGGTACACCTCTGACACTCCCAGGTACACCTCTGACCTCCCAGGAACACCTCTGGCCTCCCAGGTACACCTCCTGACACTCCCAGGTACCTCCTGACACTCCCAGGTACACCTCTGACACTCCCAGGTATACCTCTGACACTCCCAGGTACCTCTGACTCCCAGGTACACCGATGACCTGCAAGATACACCTCTGACAATCCATGTACACCTCTGACACTCCCAGGTGCACCTCTGACACTCCCAGGTACACCTCTGATGCCCAGGCATCCTGCTCCCAGGTGTACCTCTGACCTCCCAGGTACACCTCTGACCTCCCAGGTACACCTCTGACATTCCATGTACACCTCAGACACTTCCAGGTACACCTCAGACACTCCCAGGTACACCTCTGACACTCCCAGGTACACCTCTGACACTCCCAGGTACCTCTGATGCACCAGGTACACCTCTGAGCACTTCCAGGTACACCTCCTGACACTCCCAGGTACACCATGATACTACAGGTACACCTCTGGCCTCCCAGGTACACCTCGATACTCCCAGGTACACCTCAGTACTCCCAGGTACCTCAGACACTCCCAGGTACACCTCAGACACTCCCAGATATACCTCCTGACACTTCCAGATACACCTCTCA
>NW_024756047.1:0-6754 GCF_018991925.1 Homarus americanus
ACTCAAAAATACGTAATTTGAAAAATATTTATACGACCACGGCGGTCGTATGTCCAGGTTGTCGAAAGTCGAGTATGTCGTAAGTCGAGGAGAGACTGTATATCATAAAATAATCAATGTATGTTTTAACAAAAATAATTTTCATTCATAAATGTGTTTGTATTACGTCTTTTTGCTGAAAATATTTCCTTGGGAACGCATCTCCAATTATATAATGGAAGTCAATAGGAAAATGGTTTCGCGTTACGGAATTTCACGTTACGGTCAAATTTTCAAGGACACACACCTTCCGTACCCGGGGATGCCTGTACTTCTAAATTTATTCGTATCTCCATCTAGTACTGATATACTCTGTAAATGCACTGGAAAAAAAAAAGAGAAAGTCTACCAGGTAAGAATACATGACAGCTGAGCTGGTGTGAACATAGGAGTTTTTTATGTCCTAAAGAACATAAGAAAACACCCTTAAAACTTACCTAAATGTAGCATTTGGGGTCTACGGCGGCCACCTTTGTACTACCCATGACTGCAACTGTGAGTTTGATAGAGAGCGTCGTCTGCAGGGTAGGTGGTGACTGTCATTGCAAATGGCATCCCTGTTTCTAGAGAAATAAACTTATCTCTACTATTATAGCAGGACTTTAAACTTTTATTACATATTATATATACAGCATCACCCTACAAACATGGCAGAGTGTATTTCTTGTGTTTACCCAGAACAGTCAACTCGTCCATTACTACTGGGGGCACGCACACACACACTTCAGTGCATGAGGTCCTGTGACCACGCGGTGTCCCCATGATGCTTCGACACCACGTAGTGAATGAGTTGCTACAGCATCATGTGAAGTTCCTCATAACACCATCTGTGAGGGAATTACTACACCATGTGATGCCCCTCATAACACCATCTGTGAGGGAATTACTACACCATGTGTTGCCCCTCATAACACCATCTGTGAGGGAATTACTATGCCATGTGATGCCCCTCATAACACCATCTGTGAGGGAATTATTACACCACATCAGGCCCTCATACACCATCTGTGAGGGAATTACTATACCACATCAGGCCCCTCATAACACCATCTGTGGGGGAATCACTACTTCATCAGGCCCCTCATACACCATCTGTGAGTGAACTACTACATCATCAGGCCCCTCGTAACACCATCTGTGAGGGAATTACTACACCACGTCAAGCCCCACATAACACCACCTGTGAGGGAACTAGTACTCCACGTGATACCCCTCATAACGCCATCTGTGAGGGAGTTACTACACTACGTGTCTGCTGTTCAACACCTCAGCTCACATGATCCACGTGTGTAAACATTAATCTGTATGTTCCTTCACCTTTCTCTAATGAAGGCTTTTGTTAAACCACCAATGTATGTAATAAGTCATTTATGTCCAATGTATATTTTCAGCCTTCGGGCTGCAAACTTTTTCAATACACACACACACACACACACACACACAGAGAGAGAGAGAGAGTGTGTCTTGATTCTTACTTGTCCCACTCAGTATTCCTGGTGTCCAGGAGAACCAGTACAAGGTCAAAACGTGACAGAAGAGGAGAGCCCAAGGAAATATTCGTAGCTAGAGATTCCGTTGGATCAAACTGGCCTTTGGGGTTGGTGGCAGCTATAATACTGCATCTGGTGTTCAATTTGCAGACAAGTCCAGCCTGGAAGATGTTTTATATTACGTATATAAAAAATATTACTTTTCTAAAAAAATTGAGAAAACAATACATAATAAATAAAACTGTGAGAGTACTGTATATCCAATAAAAATATATAAATTAAAGATTTCTACAAATACCTTAAGTAATGAAGCGTACACTGCTGGTAGAATTAATTTAATGACACTTCCCACCTATCATTTATTTTGAAAATTGCCACTTTATTAAATGTGTCCCTGTTATGTTTTACCCCCATCACTCCATACAGCAACACTCCCATCCTCTAAATCACTTCATGGTCACACATGTAAACCTCCTTCTACCTCCTCTTCAGTCTGCCCATCTGTCTTAACATCCACTTATGAATTATAATCTTAATTTATCTTTTACTTTCTATTCTCTTAATAATTATATACTATCTTGATAAACCTTAGCCATCTTTGTCTACTACTACTGTACTACTGTCACTTTCATACCTCCTTATATGTGTTTCAGATTATTTGCAACAATTTCATCCTGTTAGAACCCTCAAATAAGCACAAGCTAGTTACTGGTGATTGCATTTCCGGTGGTGATCGTAAAAGAAAGGCTATAACACTTGAAGAAAAGCTTGATGTTGTCAATCGTTTTGAAAATAAGGAAAGAACATGTGATATTGTGCGTGCAAAGGGAATAAAGGAGTCTACTTTACGCACCATTAGAGACAATGCAGCAAAGATTAAAGCAAGCTGTATTGCTGGAAAAACCTTGAGTGCTGGCAAAAGTGTGAGATCACGGCCAAAGGAACTTGAGGAGATGGAATGGCTTCTAAGTGCTTGGATAGAAGATCAAACGAAAAAAGCGATCTGGGACCAGCTTCCTCACCATTAAAGAGAAAGCCTTATCAATATATGAGGACTTAAAGAAAAACTGCACCTGATGATGATGATACTGATGATGACGATGACAACTGTCAAATCCTGTCTGCATAACTCCTCAACATCAACCTTCTCCCCCATCAAGTTATATTCATATTTTTTCAAGGTAAAGTGTAACATTTACTGTATGATTTCATTATTAGATATGAATGTAACATTTATTTAGACTGTGACTATCCTTTGTGTTAGGCTAAATACGAATTTTTTTTCGATTTCGAGTAATCTGCACCTAACCCTATTTTCTCCATAAACCCTGTTATTTCTATTACGCGAATTTCTATAACACGATGTTTTACAAGAACACAACTATCGCTATAGCAGAGACTGACTGTGTGTGTGTGTGTGTGTGTGTGTGTGTGTGTGTGTGTGTGTGTGTGTGTGTGTGTGTGTGTGTATATATATATATATATATATATATATATATATATATATATATATATATACATATATATATATATACTATATATATATATATATATATATATATACATACATACATACATACATACATACATACATACATACATACATACATACATACATACTACCTACATAACACACATACATACACACATACATACATCATACATACATACATACATACATACATACATACATACATACATACACATACATACATACATACATACATACATACATACATACATATTGCATACCTTATTTATATATATATATATATATATATATATATATATATATGTCTTGATAATCAGGAGGACCTGAGTTACCTAGCTTTGTCTTTATTCAAGATGTCTTCAGAACTGAAGTTGCTCTTGATGTATATATATATATATATATATATATATATATATATATATATATATATATATATATATATATATATATATATATATATATATATATATATATATATATATATATATATATATATTATATATTCGATTACAGTACAGGTAGTTCTGCTATAACGATAATTGTGTTCTTGTAAAATATCAGGTTATAGAAAATCGCGAATAGAAATAACAGGGCTTATGGAGAAAATAGGGTTAGGTGCAGATTACCTAAATCAAAAAATTTAGTAGTTAGCCTAACACAAAGGATAGCACAGTCTAAATAAATGTTACATTCATATCTAATATCATATCAAGTGTTATATCCTTTCTTTACGATCATCACCAGGAATTCTATCACCAGAACGCTTCTTGTTGATATTCTTCTTTACTATATTCACAGTTAATAAAGTGGTATGCTATAACTAACGGATTCTACTAATATTCCTGTAAACTAACGTTTTACCTATAAAATTGAGAATGCTAAAACTAACTGAAACTCCTACAACTGAACATTATTTATTTTTTTTTCTTCTAATTTATTGTTTTTTATTACAAATATTAATGATATTCTTTATTTCAGGGTTTAGATGCATCTTTATGCACTTTTTACATTTTACATTTTATATTATATTTCAGTGTTAAGTGGTTGTATTTGGGGGCCTGGAACGGATTAATCCTATATCCAACCTAATGCTATAACCGAACAAGGTTCTAGAACCAATTAGATTCGTTATAGCATACCCACTGTACCACAAAATTGGAGAAATAGTAAGCAAAAATCGCGTTATAGCAAACAAGCGTTCGTTATACAAATATCGCTCCTAATTCATAAATCGCTAGAGCAAATTGGCTTATCAAAAACACGCGTATAGCAGAAATCACTGTACAGTGGTCCTCAGTTAATCGAGCACAATCCGTCCAGCAGGTTGCTCGTTAACCGAAAATCTCGTTAACTGAAACCATTGTTTCAATGGGTTTTTGTATTGGTTCCAGCTCACCGAAATTACTTAAATTCAACAAAAAAAGGTAGAAAAGTTCACTTACTTTGAGGTGTGTATGTAGAAGGTCTCTGGATGACACACAAATATTTACAATACAGGTAAAGGAAATTAATGTCTCTAGAACCTAATGGTTTCCTGTCCCAGCCGCAAAAATGACGGCAACTTTAAAACTACCCACAGGTCTTCTTATAGATACACATCCAAGGTGTCATCCGCGAATAACCGGTAGAAATCCATGTATAAAAAACCACAAACTTTTGGGGGGGGCATACTGTATTCAAATATCTTGATTAACTCAAAGGTCACTAGTTAACACTCAATTTTAAATTGTGAACCCAGGTAAGTTTTATTCTTTTGTACGGAAATTAGAAACAAAATTCATATATGGCCCTCAAGTGCTAATACACAAGGTATTAGGTCAGGCTTCTTTCTCCTACTCCATACATCTTCATTGTTTCAGTGCCTCTTGATTCACCCTATCAACAGACCTTCCCCATAACTATAAAATGCTGTCCTTGACAGTCCTGTTTTTGCCGTAAAATATTTAATGAACTAACTACAAGTTATGGTTATGATGACAAGTGTCTCAGTGAACAATGAGAACTGTTTCGTATATACTATTGGGAAATTTAAAGATATAAATTATATTAATCAAGAAATTGAAGATCCTTTCACAACCCACCCTAAGCCTAGTGATGAACATGGCAAAAACCTTGACACCCCCCTCCATATTTTCTCCTTTGGATTTGTGCGATTCAAGTGGGTTGAATTAGAGATTCAAAAAAGTAGTAAATCTGGCAAAACCCAAAAATCACACTCCTCATCCACCTATGATTCATGATTAATATTTGGAATAATCCATAAATAAAGTCACTTAACTATAGAACAATTCATCTCTGACAATACTCATTACAAAATTATTTGGTATAACCTGTAATATTTGGTTATTTGATCACTAACATGAAATATAATACTGTAAGACACACAAATAATTCAGTTATTGGAGTGGTCTATTACTGGAATTTGTTCCCAAAAGTTTAATTATTTACCTATTATAAAGTACTTCATTAATTTATGGTCAGATTGATGTCAAAAACACAATATTGTAAAAGTTGAACTAAATATGCATATCCAGGTTTATTAGTAAAATTCCCAGGCCTTTCAGGTTTCCAGACCAGTAGACACCTTGATAGTCTATATTTAAAAAATGTATAAAGGTGATTTAAAACTTACGGGCACAACGTAATTGAAATTTTAAATATCTAAATATTTCAAAGGTCATTAATTAATTTTTTTGTGAACCCAGGTCTTAATCAGCATGTAAAGTAGCACTTTTGTATGAAATCTGAACAACTATTTTTTATCCCAAGTGTAGAAAACTAACTTTGAAAAATGTCTGCGTTAGATTAGATTGGTGTCATATTCGTCTCTGTGACAGAGTGATGGCACTCGGGCCTTCGTTGTGAACATCGAGATCGTCTTAGTGATGTTAATGTGTAATCGATGCAGGATTTTTAACGTCATTTCCCCATTGTATATTTAATAACACATGTACTCACCAGAGGAATAGGCGGGAGGTATACAACCATAAAATCATTGCCATGACAAAGTTTATCCAGAAATTTATGAGTTGCGTTCATGGTTGTGACTGACCGTCCAAGGTCGATCAGCGAGTGCAGTACTGTGCCTTTAGCGAAGACAGTCCATAATGACAACAGTGACCAGGTGGATTGAAAATAAATTGAAGTGAAACAAATCAAAATTGGGACGAGCAATCAGGCACCAGTGCCTGAGAGTAGAAGACATGGTATTTGGTGCTACAAAGAAAGTTTGTCTATTGTGTGTGTGTTTTCCACCAGACTGTTACTGATTACGATCACCATTCATAAGGAGACACAGTGTACATAGTTATAGCACAGAGATAATTTCGTTGATGAGAACTGGAATAGAGAATAAAGTGAACCCGAACTGTCCAGAAGGCATTGTTGCGCCACAAGGATAGTTTTAATATTTTCTTCTGTGTTCCAAGGACTGTGACTGTGCATATAATCCACCATTCATAGCAAGATGCAGTGTTCAAAGTGACAGTATCTTGGGCGGCAACATTGAACGACGAGTGCCAGCGGATGCAGCCCGCCAGGCAGCTAAGTGATTTTCTTAAAATAATAAGTCTGTCACTCATAGTGGCAATAAAGATGATCATCTTATTATCAAGCAGACAATTAAGATTACATCACACTGTAAACTGGGCTTAAGCCCGAGATTTTACAGTCTGCCCCCCTCCAACAGTGGCAGTTGTCCGCACCGGTGGGTAATTTTTTTTCTTGTGTACAA
>NW_024756048.1:0-1303 GCF_018991925.1 Homarus americanus
TTGAAGTAGGGGCTAGCTGGAGCATAATCTGTGCATTGCATAAATTAACCTGAAGGCTGAAGTGTGCATATCAGTGTGAGTATATGTGCTCAGTACCTCCTGTAGGTCATGTTAAGTGTGAGCAACGAGGGTGAGGTCGTGTGCAAATTGAAGTGCAGTAATGGAAACAGCCGTCACCCTTGTCTTTCCTTGGAGCCGTCTTATGCTAAAAATATCCCTTCATCCCAGTATTGGATGTCCACCTCGCCGACAAGAAAGGCACTGGAGCCGATGAAGAAGGCTTCAAGGAAATGGAAGAGATAGTTGGAACCAGTACATATCTTTTTTATCCTGTTTTGGATGGGGAAGATTTCCGACTGGGAGCCACTATCAATGGCACTGTAACTCATGCTATCGTGAAATTGTCTCGCAGTTACGATGAATTTTTGTGGGCACCTAAAATGACTTGAGGGTCCGCCAAGAGAGTTTCAAGTTCATTGTGTCAAAGGCCATGTACAGGTGAGACCGCTGTGCTCTTCACTTCTCTTGTATCTGGTGGACAGTAAAAAACATGTCTTTAGGTGGTATGAGGTCTAAGGCAGCATTGTGACTCTGGGGAGGACTTTTCCAACCTACGAAGGAATCTGTTGAGGAGGATCCGGGTAAGAATCTTGCTACTTATGAATGATAACGAGATCCCATATAAGCCTCTCATGTTCCTAACCATAATTTTATGTTAATGGTGGTGGTGTCTTTGGGGTCTTGGGATTTTCTTCTGTTCCCATATACTTTCCAGGACAGAGTGTAAGTGGGTGGTCAATAGGGGCAGGGGCGGATCCAGGAATATCAACAGGGGCTCCAAGAAGTTGTGGGCAGGGGAACATGGCGAGCAGAGCTAGCACACCCAGCTAGGGGGTTTGGAGGGGGCGCAGTAAGCTCCCCCTAGAATATTTTTCTTTAAATCTGTCCAATATCATGGGCATTTTGAGACCATTTTGAAGTCATGTGCACGCGATATTAGGAGACATTCTGAGGTTAGTAGGAATTATTTTTTGCTTTACGAAAATGCTTGAGTACAATACACCAGTAAAGAAAAAGTATTGTAATTTTCTGATGAATACGGGGGTCCAGACCCCAAGTACCCACCTGGATTCGCCCCTCGGGGGGTCCTTCTGCTTCATGTTCAATCACGGACAAAAATTGGCAGACACAGACCTGGCGGTATACGGACATTTAATCTCAGAGCTATTCAGAAACAAGTTGGTCTGTTTACTAACAGATGGCGTGCTTCTATGAGTAGTTTTTGGTGTATATGTGCGTGTGG
>NW_024756049.1:0-11441 GCF_018991925.1 Homarus americanus
TATATATATATATATATATATATATATATATATATATATATATATATATATATATTAATGCTATGCAAATATGCAAAATTAATTGTCACGGCTGCTTCAAGGTCACATAGCGAAAAAGTGGGTGGGCGGGGGGGAAGAGGATGTCATTTGGAGCGTCCTCTTTATTTTAATGTTCAGATATGGCAACCCTAGTTAAAACAAACTAAAAAAATAACCTTTGGAGACCTGACTTAACAGAGGAAAATCCTAATATCATGGAAAAACTTACCTTATTTAAACGATGATGAAAGAAACATTAATTATACGGGATTCTCTTTTTTCGCGTTTATCACGTGGGATAGGGGCATAACGCAACTGAATACGTCTAGATCATTTTTATTTTGCATGCGCACACTGAATACGCCTAGATAATTTTGATGTGCATGCGCACTTCTCCAAAAACATTTGAACTGTCCTGGGATTAGTCAAAGCAGCTAATGTGAAGCTCATGTGAAAAAGTTTTGAATAATAATCCCGCGAAAATGTGTTTCTCGAACAAAAAATCCGTTAATTCTGTTTGTGCTACCTGGATCCTGTCCAATTCACGTCCACCAAACGTGTTTATGGTTGTGTACGTAACCAGATTCACCGATTCACTTAATGCGCTTCCATCACATATTAAGAAATAAAATGTATACTGAAATAAGTTATAAGATGTACTAGGAAAGGTTAGGTGAGGTTTTCCTAGGTTTGTTTGTTGTTTTTGTTGTGTTTCAACCCCACATCTTCACTAGTCTTTCAAGTCTTGCACACTTTGTAAGAAAGCTTCGACTTTGCTAGTATTAAAGGGGTCGTGTATCTTCTTATGCATTTCCCAAAGAATAAAGACCATATTTGTTCAAATTATAAAATAACGCAGGTAAAGCCTATTTTAGTTATTAAAATTCCATTATGGCATACAATGATTCTTCTTTATAGCACTGATGATGGTGTGCTTTCAAAACATCTGATTCGATATAAAGATGAATGTCTATGCATTAGTGATAATTTGTGTATGTGTGTATGTACAATATACAGCCTATGAAGTGAGAACATTATCTACGAATATTTAAAATGGACATAATAAATAATAATTTAGCGTCAGGAGATTTAAGCAACTTAGCAATAACAACTGACAATAATCGTGTAACTATACCTACGTTACGCTTGCTGTTGTTTTGCTTTAACTTATTATGACAAAGTTGTTAAATGTACTTACCCGACCACGTCCCATGAACCTGCCTCCCCGATGATAGTACTCAGCCATTGCAACTCACTGATCAACAATTATGAGCACTATAATTATAATGTCGTAGAACAGTTATGGCTCGTCTGGGGTGGATTGAGTGAGCTTCGTCCGCCAAACAACATCCACCGTCAACAGCTGCTGCTTCTCCACTGAGTAGCGACTGTCGAGTTTTGGAGGCTGGTTGACACCCAATTTCCCAAACGTTTGGCAACATAGTTATTTGTTCCTTTCCATTAAGTATTACCAGTATCAAATAATTTGTTCCGCTTTTACGTATCTATTGAATTTTGCAATAGTTAAAAGATTACCCTGCAAATAATGTCAAAGGTAAAGATTATCTTACATTTGGCAAACCACGTATCAACACTAACGTTATCAAGCATTCTATATCCTTTAAATATACAACAACAGTAGATCACAAAAAAATAAGGAAAGATAAGATTACAAATTAATTGCGCCTCTGGTTACTCGACCATACTTTCCTCAGTCACTTGAAGGTGCAGTATTTTTACACCCATTGTAAACGTAAAATAACCTAAAAACCGGAGTTAAAATTGTTTAAAACTTGTTTTCCTTTGGATAGATTAAATTTATATAAATGTCTTTAATATATGTTAGTACACGCTTACTTCTAACGAGTAAAAATAATACTACGTTTGGTCCGGCGATTCTGGCTGGACACGTTCAATACCTACCTAACAAACGACGCGTAGTGAAACAACGGCAGAACCGTGGTCAGTGTTGCCAGACAATGTAGCCTAAAATTCCCCATTTCTGATATTTCTCTTAACATTTCAGTGGAAAACAATAACTATTGAAAGATTGAGCGTAAAATGTGCAGTAAGGTAATAGTAAATATATATATAGGCAAGTAAATCACTGTAGGTGCGCGTGATCTAGGTATATGCTGATAACACTGTCGACTTCCTTGTTAGAACCATCAAAACTTAATCCATAGCCGAGGGCACACAAGGTATCATTGTCTAGTTGTTTAGAGGAGAGATTCACTACACAGTTGTGATTGGCATCCTTAGTCCAGTCACTATTTCTAATAAGGAGTGCCAATTTGTGGTCTATTTTAGCTAGTCTTATTAAACATACCGAAGCATTCAACATGAATTTGAGTAACGGCATGTACAAGCTGGACAATTTTGTAATTAAGAAGATTTGTAACCAGGTGAGAAGGCCGGGTCACCTGACCTGACCACCAACCGTTGTGTGCTATTTAAAGATTTGTAGGGTCATTACCTAATACCTGACCATTGTGGACCTGGTCTCACCCTCCTCTGTATATATACACCTTGGTTTGTATTTCTCTGTCTAGTCTGTACTCACCCCTGAAGATGTGAATTACACGAAAGCGCTTGGGAACTTCGTGTTTTCTTTTCCTTGTGGTTATCAGCATATACCTAGATCACGCGCACCTACAGTGATTTACTTGCATATATATATATATATATATATATATATATATATATATATATATATATATATATATATATATATATATATATGGGATCACATGAAGATCCTCCCCCAAACCTATTTGGGGGGAGGATCTTCATGTGATCTAGCCTGGGGGGGAGGATCTTCATATGATCAAGCCTGGATGGGAGGATCTGACCTGACCAATGACCAAACCTGACCTTACCTGACCTGACGTCACTATGACCACATTTGTGTTGGTATATACATATAGTCAGATTTTGCCCATGTACTCAATATCAAGAGCACCATGGACCGTTCTATAATTGAAGATTTTCAAAAGATTTAAGCAACGCAGAATGTTTAGGTTAGTTGGGGGAAGATCTTTCATATGGATGACCGGGGGTGGATTCAAAGTTGATACTGGAGGGCATCTTTCATATGATCCGGTCTTTCTTTCGGGTAAATTGCATTATTACACCGTTCACTTTTTAAAGTGCAAAATATATTTTTCTCTAGTATATTTGTGTGTTTAGGACGGGAAGATAGCGTCATTTGGTGGAAATACTGGTTTTTTTTTTTTTTTTCGTTTGACGTTTTCCGAAAAAAAGGTGGCTAAGCGACTGAAAAAAACACAAGAAAAACCAAAACCTAACCTAACCTAACTTAACTGACTCTCACCATATGATGGAATCACCTATTTCTTACCTTATTGACCTGGTTCTTGTTCGTTGTTGCATTCCGTCTTGCTCTTAGTACACTTTACTGAGGTTGGAAGAACACCATGCGATCGAAAAAATGCTATAGTTTCAACGTTTTTTTTCTAAAAACTCGCAATCAGCTCCATATACTTTAAGTGACATCCACCGCAGACTTCCATGGTCGGAACTGAACTTGAATTGCAAAATATGAGAGACCCAAAATAAAACTCGATTTTGATTGGGCCAAATATACTCTGAATTAGCAAAAACGCTTTTGATTGGCCGCGTGACGTGTACGGGTACGCATGCGCGTCATGAAGGAGACGCGAGAGACGCAGCGTTGGGTGAGAGGTAGACGATAATGGCGGGAAATAATGGAAGAAAATAGAAATTTATTTGGAAAAGCTATCTCCGTTATTATACATTTCCGCCAGTAATGTAATAGATGAAAATTATCTTATAATTAGACGTCTTATTCGAATATGATAACAGATTAGTGGTAGGAATGAACGGTGTGTGTAAATTTGCATTGTCACACCGTTCACTTTTTGCATGTAAAAATATTTATCTAGTGTATTTGTGTGTGTTTAGACCGATTATGACCTTCATTTTTGGAGGAAATTAGCCGGGTTTTTTTTAGCGATTTTTTTCGTTCGACGTTTTCCGAAAAGAAAGTGGCTAAGCGATTAAAAAATCCACAAGAAAACACGAGAAAAACCAAAACCTAACCTAACTTAACTGACTCTCACCATATGATGGAATCACCTATTTCTTACCTTATTGACCTGGTTCTTGTTCGTTGTTGCATTCCGTCTTGCTCTTAGTGCACTTTACTGAGGTTGGAAGAACACCATGCGATCGAAAAAATGCTATAGTTTCAACGTTTTTTTCCCCAAAAACTCGCAATCAGCTCCATATACTTTAAATGACATCCACCGCAGACTTCCATGGTCGGAACTGAACTTGAATTTCAAAATATGAGAGACCCAAAATAAAACTCGATTTTGATTGGGCCAAATATACTCTGAATTAGCAAAAACGCTTTTGATTGGCCGCGTGACGTGTACGGGTACGCATGCGCGTCATGATTTATGTTGGGTGAGAGGCAGACGATAATGGCGGGAAATAATGGAAGAAAATAGAAATTTATTTGGAAAAGCTATCTCCGTTATTATACATTATCTTATAATTAGACGTTTTATTCGAATATGATAATAGATTAGTGGTGGGAATGAACGGTGTGTAAATGCAATAACACCCTTCTTCACTGTTATCCATTATGTGACTTATGACAGCACCTAATACATAGCCTGATGCATCACAAACAAGCTTTAGTGTTCTACTGGTATCATAGTGGACCAAAACATCAGTACTAGACATAGCAGCTTTACAATCTTCAAATGACTTCTGAGTTGCACTGTTCCATTTCCATGGTATCCCTTTCTTTAGTAGTTCATGCAGAGGGGCTAAAACTGATGAAAGTCCACTCAAGAACCTTGAATAATACTGTATCATACCTAGGAAAGCTTTCAATTCACTGACATTTTTTGGAGCAGGTAAATTTACTATGGCTCCTACTTTATCTTCTACAGGTCTCAGCCCTTCTGCATTCACTTTGTAGCCAAGATAAGTTACTTCTTTAGCTAGGAATAAACATTTGCTCTTGTTGAGCCTGACATTGTGTGCCAACAATCTTTCGAATACTGTGGCTAGGGTTTTGACATGATTTTGGATGCCACTGTCAACAATAAGGACATCATCCTGAAAACATAACACATTGGGAAGACCCACAAGAATTTTGTCCATGATACACTGAAATAATTTTGGTGCACTTTTAACACCATAAGGCAACCTTTTGAACTTATACAATCCTTTACGAGTGTTGATAGTAAGGTACTGTTGACATTCAGCATCAACAGAGACCTGAGCATATGCTTGGGACAAGTCTAACTTAGTGAAAATGGTTCCACCTGTTAGTGCAGCAAACAAATCTTGAGATGTGGGGAAGGGATATTGCTCATCCTCAACAGCTTGATTAATGGTGACTTTATAATCACCACATAGTCTAACAGATTTATCAGCTTTAAGTACAATTACTATTGGAGCAGCCCAATTGCTCTTGGCAGTTTTCACAAAAATTCCCTCACTCACAAGTCTGTCTAATTCTTTCTCAACCTCACCTTTCAATGCATAAGGATCAGGTCTGGACTTAGCATATATGGGTGTATCATCTTTGTCAATGGTGATATGAGCTTCATAACCCTTTATACCATCCTTTTACTTTTACTTTTATCCTCTTTTATCCTCTTCGCCACTGATCGGCTTGTTAGCCGCTTGGGCGATCGGTCACGACTCTTTTCCTTTATATTCTTCACCAAAAGGTCGGCTCGCTAGCCGCCCGGGCGATCGGTCACGTCTCTGTCACGCACTGTTGGCAAATACTGGGCATGCACCGGCTCCTGAATGTACCTGAACCCGCTCCAGTGTTGGTCAAGTCTTCTCTTGAAAGAGCTCACACTCGGTGCCGTCACAACACTTTCTGGTAGATTGTTCCAAGAGTTTACAACCCTCACTCCGAAAAAGTTTGCCCTCACGGTTTTCCGGACTTGCGGCTTCTTCAATTTTGAGCTGTGACCCCTTGTGGGGCGAGCGTCCGCCAGCTCCAAGTAAGGACACTCAACTGAGTAGTGCCCCCTGAGATGCTTATAAACCTCAACTAGGTCCCCCCTTGCCCGTCTGTAGTATAAGCTAGGCAAGTTCAGGCGCTCCAATCTCGCAGGGTAGCTGAGATGCCGAAGTGCAGGCACCAGCTTGGTGGCCCTCCTTTGAACATTTTCAACCAACTGACAGTCCCTAGCATATCTCGGGGACCAGATGGGGTGACAGTACTCCAGATGGGGGAGCACTTCACTCCTGAAGATCGTCACGAGGGACGGACCGTCTAGATATCTGAACGACCTTCTTATAAGACCCAATA
Organism: Homarus americanus; assembly: GCF_018991925.1. Taxonomy (NCBI): domain Eukaryota; kingdom Metazoa; phylum Arthropoda; class Malacostraca; order Decapoda; family Nephropidae; genus Homarus; species Homarus americanus. Next base: position 6,371 of record NW_024756049.1, read on the forward strand.
ATTTATTTGCCTGATTTACCTTCTTCTCACAATGGCCCGAGAACTTCAGCTCATTGTCAACATACACACCTAGGTCCTTCTCACACACAGTCTCAACTAGTACATTTTCTTCATCCCGTTGGGACATATGGTACGCCTCCTTACCGTTGGTATGCCCCAGGTGCATCCTCTTACACTTCGTGACATTGAATCTCAGCAGCCATTCCTTCGACCATTCCTGGAGCCCACAGAGGTCCTTCTGCAGCTCTTCACAGTCCGCTCGGTTCTTAATTTCCCGAAATAACTTGGCGTCATCGGCAAACATTTGTATGGAGGAGTGTACAACGTCAGGCATATCATTTATGAAACAAACAAACAACAGCGGGCCCAATACACTACCCTGCGGTACCCCACTTGTTACAGGTACAGGATTCGAACCCACGGCCCATATATATATATATATATATATATATATATATATATATATATATATATATATATATATATATATATATATATATATATATATATATATATATATATATATATATATGGAAAAATTTAGTGCTAAATTTTGAGAAGTTTGTCTAATGTTCTATATACTGTATATCAGTACAAAGTTTTTCTGAATAATTATGAAATTCATACCTCGTGATTCTGCTTCTCAGGTAACCCACAGATGTGTAGTGCAACTGTTGAACATCTTCGGTCAGTCATGGCCTCAAGCAATACTAAACCAATATTTGGTATCTGCCTTGGCCATCAGCTGCTCTCTGTGGCTGCAGGGTGTTCCAGTTACAAAATGAAGTAAGTAATTTTGTGAGTGACTCCTGGTCGTATAAACCGATGGTTGAGGAACCTCTGATTATACGACAGATTTTGGATGTTCTTAATCAGTATTTATTGTGTTTGCTCTGGAAAATGTACCATTTCTCTCCCGTCATATTTGTTTATGAAATATAATTTCCATGGAATTTGGTTGTCGTTATTTCCCATATTTATTTATGGGAGTTATGGTTTCAGTGCTATTTTGATATATTGGGTGGGAGAAGCATTACTTTTATTTATATATTGTTTTAAAGTATACAATGGAGTCGCAATAATTCAAAGGTTAGGTACCAGAAGATGCCATGAATTATGGTTTGATTTAAATGGAAAAAAATTGTTAGGTTCCGGAGGCCCAAAAATGCCCATAAACTGTTCCAAACTTGGGAATTTGATATTATGTGTTAGGCAAAATGGCATTGGGTAAGCTTAACTTCTTATAGGAAAACTGGGGTTGCTGGATCGTGGCTGTGTATGGACTCTTATGACTACTGGGCGGGCGGGCGGGTCGTGTTGCGTCTCTGTAACAAAGCGTGTTCGGCATTCGGGCCTTCGATGTAGAGCGGCAGAAATTGGACAGTGATTACATAAGTTCGTTAAGATCGTCTTAGTGAGGTGAAAGTGTAAATCGATGTCGGACTTTTCATGCTAGACACGATTGTATTTTTGAAAACTCAATTTCCACCGAGTTGGAGGTACAGCCAGGGTCACAGGCCTATAACCACACAATCACTGCCACATGACAAAGCTTTTATTTTATTTTATTTTTTAGGGTGTTGTGGTCATGGCTGTGATAAAGGCCAACCAGGGAGTGTAGTACTGTGCCTTCAGTTAAATCAGTTCATAGTTGTCATCAGTGAATGCAGAAGAGACTATAATAACTTAAAGTGAATACATATTGGCAATCGAGCTGGTAAGGACAACTGCCAGCCTATTCGTGTCATAGGTGCCACAGAGACTTTAAATTTTATTTTGTTTGTGTGCTTGCTCAAGGACTGAATCTGTGTTTATAATACACCACCCACAGGGAGATACAGTGTACACAGTGATAGTTCATAGTGTCATCAGTGACCGCTGAAGTTGTAAATAACTTAAAGTGAGCGCTCACTAGCAAGCAAACTGGAAAGGCACCGTGCCAGCTGAAACCAAGTCGTGTCATAGGTGCCACAGAGACTTTAAATTTTATTTTATGTTGATTGTGTGCTTGCTCAAGGACTGAAACTGTGCCTACAATACACCATTCACAGGGAGATACAGTGTACGCAGTCGCAGACGACAACTCCATAGGCAACAGAGAGTAGCTAAGTACTTTTTTCTCTCTTTATTTTCTTTGAAATAGGTGTAGATCTATACACAGTCTGCACCCCCCCCCCCCCACAACAACAACAACCATGAGTTTGGTATGTGATTACTGCAGGGAGACGTCGAATATGGAGGATGCAGGCCTAACTAATGCAACGTTTAGGAAGTTACTAACTGCCGTAAAGCTTGATGGCTGTTGCTGGTATTGCCCTGGCTGCATAGTCAAGGTGAATGAAGCGATTGCAATCCATAAGGGAACGAGTTCTCTAGGGACGAAAATAGATGAAGCAGGAGCCCTGCTGGTTGACAAACTGGAGCAAGTTGAGAAAGAGATCCTTGCTAAGACTGAGGAAGTAGCTAATAGAATGGAGGTGGTTGCTAAGAGGAGCTATGCTGACGTATTAGGAGGGCCACGGGTGGGGGGGGCGGAGAGTAATGCAGAATCAGTACAGGTTCTACAGCAGATTGGGACTCTGAAAAAGTGTGTCGAAGAAATGAAAATTAACGCACCTACTGTTAGGGGAGAGGAGGAACACCAGGAACGGCTCCAGCGCAGGAACAATGTAATAGTTTTTGAAGTCCCAGAGAGCCAGGCAGACGGAACTGTGAGTAAGGAAACACACGACAAGGTGCTGTTTCAAAATATTTGCACAGAGGTTCTGAAGATTCCAGCAACCCCTCAGGATGTGAGGAGACTGGGACAAAAGCAGGGGGCTAAGCCTCGCCCCCTCAGGATCACACTAGGGAGTGAGGAGGAAAAATGGCAAGTTATCCGGCAGGCAAAAAACTTAGCAAGGAGCGAGGCATTTCGAGATGTATTTATTCACCCAGACCGCACGGTAATGCAGAGGGAACAGCACAAGAAGCTCCTGCTGGACTTGAAGCAGAAGAGGGAGGAGTCGAGAAGGAACGGGGACAGGTGCACATGGGTTATACTCAGGGGGAGGGTAGTGGAAACAAGTGTGCCGACACAGGGCCAGGGGGCAGCAGTGCACCCCCCACCCACTCAACCCCCCACCCGGGAGGCGGCACCGGCTCAGCCTACCGGACAGGAGGGAACGAGCGCCGTGTAAACAATGAAATTTTTAACCACACCCTGCAAAATACAGTGTACTTAGCAAATGCCGCAGCTTCTGAGAATGTGGGTGGAGCGGGTTTATTACTAAGAGCAGAGACGTTACCGAGAACAAATTCTGGCTTGAATGTCATGTACACTAATACCGACACGTTCCTTGATAAGAGGAGAGAGGAGTTTGAAACACTACTAAGAGTACACCAACCAGATATTGTAGGAGTTGTAGAACTGTTGTGCAAGAACAGGAGAATCGACCCAGAGGAATGTGAGTTCAGTATTGCTGGATATGACTCATTTACGAACCTAACTCAAGAATCCTGCAGGAGGGGTGTGGTTATCTACGCTAGGCAAGACCTTAGAGCCAGCCAGGCGAGGGTACAGGGAGAGGATGTTTTTGAAGAGTCCAAGTGGTGTAAAATTAAATTAAAGGGAGGAGACTTACTTATCGTCGGGTGTATCTACAGATCCCCAAACTGTGGCCCACTAAATCAAAGGAACTTAAGAACCTTAATAAACAATGCGGCGATGCTCAACCCCAGCCACCTCCTTATCATGAGGGACTTTAACTATGGCGACATCGACTGGAGAAACGAGTCCACCCCGAATGACTTGAATAATCCTGCTACTCTTTTTGTAGAAACTCTGAGAGATAATTTTCTGTTCCAACATGTGAGAGACCCGACACATTACAGAGGGGAGCAAACACCCAAGCCACTTGACCTCATCATAACAAACGAGGAGGGTATGGTGGCCAAACTGGAACACCTTGCCCCAGTTGGCACCAGTCACCATACAGTGTTGTCATTCAGATTCAACTGTTACCTAGTTCAAGATAAGGCCAGGCCAAGGTGCAAATATTACAAGGGAAATTACAATGGGATGAGGGAAGAGATGAGGGGTATCAACTGGCCTGACTTATTAAGGTACAAGAACGCAGACACTACGCTGAATATCATAACTAGTAAAATGACCCATTTGATCGATAAATATATACCCAAGACCAAACCCAGTGCTTCTAGGAATACGAGGGATCCCTACACATGAACCATGCGGCGGTCGACAAAATTAAGAAGAAAACCCAGAAATTCAAGACGTGGGTTGGGTCAAACGATGAGCAAGACAGGAGGATGTATGCAAGAGCCAGAAATCATGTCTCACTTGTGTGTGTGTGTGTGTGTTGGGAATTTGTACACTATCAATAAATATACAGTTAATTAAAAATTTCTCAGTGTTATAATTTCCTCAATATAACTGCATATGGCTTCAAAATTCTCCAAAGAAGTGTTCAAATTTCAAAATTTTCCCGGGGGGCCTACAGCGCTCCTCGGAACTCCCAGATGTTTAGGCTCGCTTCACTCGCCACCCCACCCTTTTGGGTAGTTATAATGAGGGGGTCCTCCACAAAGAGGCTGCCCATTAGGGTGTGTCATAGGAGGGAAGATCAGCTAAAACTAATGGCCCATCACTTTTTTGGTAGATTTTAGTGTATATAAACAGAAAATAATTTCAGTTTCAATATTTTGCAACCTTTTGCTAGGTAAATTTTAGCGTGAAATTTATCGAAAATCTAACGTACAGCTGCATTAGTGCATTACAATTAAATAGTGAACATTGCTTTCTGACTTCATTCTTTAACAACCCAATTAACAATATTTTTTTCTGTTTCAGATTCTGATGCATTTATAAGTTGAAAATATTTGCGATGGCTGCTTGTGTCAGGACGAGGAACCAAAAATCAAGCCATCTCAGTCACTATCTTGGGTCTGGGAGAGAGCTCTTGAAGTCGGAGTTGCCTACATTGAGAGATGCTTTGAGATACGGTGTTTTAATCAGGCAAATCAGTGAAAAGAACCAAAGAACTTACACAAACAAAGACATTGCCAGTGATAT
>NW_024756050.1:0-24567 GCF_018991925.1 Homarus americanus
GTATATATACAGAGGGAGGTGAGACCAGGTCCACAATGGTCAGGTATTAGGTAGCCAAAGCCCTACTAATCTTTTAAATAGCACACAAACGGTTGGTGGTCAGGTCAGATGGTCCGTGACCCAGCCTTCTCCACCCTGATCACAAATCTTCTTAATTACAAAATTGTCAGCTTGGCACATGCCGTTATAAAATTCATGTTGAATGCTTCGGTATGTTTAATAGACTAAATTCTATCATTGTTCCCTACTATCAATTGAATTACATGGTAATAATGAGGAGGCATTATCCCAGTCAATGCAATGCTTGTTATCCTCAAATGAACAAACCAGAGCAGTAGTTCACAACCTCCTCCCTTTTCTTGTGTTGTTTAATTCAATTGCAAAGGTCTTTACCTGTCTGGCTAAGTAAAACATATTACATTCCTTGCAGGAACTTTATAAAATATATATATATATATATATATATATATATATATATATATATATATAAGCCGCCCGTGAAACTTTGATTCTACTAATGAGTATATATATATATATATATATATATATATATATATATATATATATATACATATATATATATATATATATATATGCAAGTAAATCACTGTAGGTGCGCGTGATCTAGGTATATGCTGATAACCACAAGGAAAGAAGAAAACACGAAGTTCCCAAGCGCTTTCGTGTAATTCACATCTTCAGGGGTGAGTACAGACTCGAGAGAGAAATACAAATCAAGGTGTATATATACAGAGGAGGGTGAGACCAGGTCCACAATGGTCAGGTATTAGGTAATGACCCTACTAATCTTTAAATAGCACACAACGGTTGGTGGTCAGGTCAGATGGTCAAGTGACCCAGCCTTCTCACCTGATCACAAATCTTCTTAATTACAAAATTGTCCAGCTTGTACATGCCGTTACTCAAATTCATGTTGAATGCTTCGGTATGTTTAATAAGACTAGATTCTATGATGTTCCTACTATCAATTGAATTACATGGTAATATTGAGGAGGCATTATCCCAGTCAATGCAATGCTTGTTATTCCTCAAATGAACAAACAGAGCATTGGATTCCTGGCCTGTCCTAACACTGTATTTGTGTTGTTTAATTCTAGTTGCAAGATCTTTACCTGTCTGGCCTAAGAAAAACATATTACATTCCTTGCAAGGAACTTTATAAATGCAACCAATTGTGTTGTTGGGGGAGTTCTTGATTAACATTTGTTTAACAGTGCATGAGTTTTTTAAATGCCACATTGACGTTCCAGGTTTTTAGCTGTGCAGGAATGTGTGAGAAATTTTTGTGAAATGGTAATATTAAGATATTCTTATGGTCATGGGTGGGCTTGGGGTCAGTTCTATAAAAAGTTTTCTCAGTAATGTTTAAGCATTTGTCTATGAAAGATCTAGGGTATTTAAGGTTTGAGCCAATATTATATATATATTTGTATTCCTCATCGATGAATTCTGGACTGCAAATTCTCAAGGCACGTAAAAACATTGTTGAAAATACTGACTGTTTGACTTTATTATGGTGGGCAGAATAATAATGAATGTATGAACACACATTAGTTGGTTTTCTATAAATACTGAACTTAAAAGTGTTACCTATTCTGTGTATCAGACAGTCTAGGAATGGCAATTTACAGTCTTGCTCAAATTCACTGTGGAATTATGTCAAATAAATGGTCCAGTTGCTTGGCAAAGCTGTCCTTAACTGCAAGTTTTCCTCTCCCAAGAGAGATATCTCTTGCCTTTTCCCAACTGGCTAGCAGTCTCTCACTAATCTTCTTCTGACTTGTTATGACTGGAGGCTTGAACTGAGCGTTAGCCAGAGTGTACTGTGCCAAGATAGCTTTGGTCATATCACTGGCAATGTCTTTGTTTGTGTAAGTTCTTTGGTTCTTTTCACTGATTTGCCTGATTAAAACACCGTATCTCAAAGCATCTCTCAATGTAGGCAACTCCGACTTCAGGAGCTCTCTCCCAGACCCAAGATAGTGACTGAGATGGCTGGATTTTTGGTTCCTCGTCCTGACACAAGCAGCCATCGCAAATATTATCAACTTATAAATGCATCAGAATCTGAAACAGAAAAAAATATTGTTAGTTGGGTTGTTAAAGAATGAAGTCAGAAAGCAATGTTCACTATTTAATTGTAATGCACTAATGCAGCTGTACGTTAGATTTTCGATAAATTTCACGCTAAAATTTACCTAGCAAAAGGTTGCAAAATATTGAAACTGAAATTATTTTCTGTTTATATACACTAAAATCTACCAAAAAAGTGATGGGCCATTAGTTTTAGCTGATCTTCCCTCCTATGACACACCCTACTACATATACCACCATCCATCATCACTACATTCACCATCCTTCATCACTACATATAACACCACCCATCATCACTAAATATAACAACATCCATCATCACTACATATAACATCCATCATCACTACATATAACATCCATCATCACTACATATAAAACCATCCATCATCACTACATATAAAACCATCCATCATCACTACATATAACACCATCCATCATCACTACAGATCAGTAAAGCAGTTTCCGAAATCATCGTGTGAACACGCAAACAAACAAACCCACCCACAAACAGACGGATGGCTCATTAGCTAGGCCACAGTAGGACGCCACCCTACGGGAGGCTCCACATTGTCTCACTCTTTAGTCCCAAACTTCTGCTTCCATCAACAGTTCAGTAACGGTGTATGAAAGTGCCACCATGTTTTTCACTACAACGGTACAGCAAAGTATATTCTTTTAGCATTAAACTGTTATTATTTTATTGTCTAGTCATCACTACATATAAAACCACACATCATGACTGTATGTATATTATGTATGCTGTATGTATACTATATATGTACCCCATTTATATACATTATTTCTCTAGTCAGTAGCGTGTGGCAATGCCCCTGTTTCATGTCACCACACGCTTAGATAAATGTGCCTGGTGTCAGTCAGGGGGCCAGCAGCAGGGGGTGGGACTGGCCGGAGGAAGCGGCGGTTCCTCCACCAGACACGGCCACTCGGCATCCTGACCTTGTAGTCCCGCGACCGGCCGACGCCCATCACTATGCCCACCTTGTCCCAACGTGTCGTCGTCGGGTCCTGGACGCGGGCAAGGGCACCAATCTCCAGTGGCTGAAGAGGGCGGGCACGGTCGTCATACCGAGCCTTGGCGTCCTGGGCACGTGAAGCGGCGCGGCGGTCGCAGCTCTCGGCTCTGGTCTGCCACTCCTTCGCAAAGGCCTTGGCGTGTGCAGGAACGCAAGAGCGGAGAGGGTGACCATACAGGATCTGGGCAGGGGAGCGTCCTGTGTGGGTGGGAGTATTACGTAACTCCAGGAGTCCTTTGTCAAACGCCTCACAGTCTATGTTGCCTGAAGGGGCCACCTTGAGGATGAGGTGCTTGACTGTCTTGACTGCAGCCTCAGCATGGCCGTTTGACTGTGGGTAGTGGGGTGTTGACACGATGTGGCGGACTCCCCAACGCTCCAGGAATCCTGTGAAGTCCCGGCTGGTGAACTGTGGCCCACCGTCCGTCCGCAGACGTACGGGGACGCCCAGGTCACGAAAGAGGTGCCGGAAGTGGCGAATGGTGGCCGCGGACGTCGTGTCCGAGCCACAGATTACCACCACAGGCCAGCCAGAGAGTCGGTCGGCGACAACTAGGAAATGTTTCCCAGCTGTGCTGAAGAAATCAGCCGACACGGACTCGAAGGGCCTGGTGGGTTCGTCGTCGCACAAGAGGGGCTCTTGCTGTTGACTGGGCTGCATGATCTGGCACGGCTCACAGGCACGGACCGTATTGACGATATCCGCGTCAATGCCGGGCCAGTACACAGCCTGCCTTGCGCGGCGCTTGGTGGCCTCTGCTCCACGATGGCTGTCGTGTAAGCGGGCCAGAACGCGACGACGGAGAGCTGCAGGGACGACCACACGGGCACCGTACAGGACGAGGTCCCCATCTGCGTAGAGGTCCTCACGTATCTTCCAATACGGGCGTAGGGCGTTGTGGAGGTCAAAACGGTCGTGAGGGAACCCAGTCCTCACACTCTCCAAGAGCTGAGTGTAGGAGGGGTCGTCGCGTGCCGCGGTCCGTAGTTCCTCGAGGGCCAGATCTCCGTCGGGTGGCGACACTGAGGCCTGGGTGCTGGCGAGGGACTGTACGGCCTGCAAGGTGACGATGTTGCTGACGGAGAAACCGGCCTCGGTGCTGAGCATCTCGTCTTCAGGTGTAGGGCGGCTGACTGGGGAGCGGAAGAGGGCATCCGGGATGCACAACTCCTTACCTGCGCGCCAAGCTGCGGTCAAGACGAAGGCCAAAATCTTCTCCTTCAGGCGCTGGAGGCGGGGATTCTCGATGGCGTCCAGCGAATAGTGGTTAAGAATGGGGACCAAGGGCCTGTGGTCTGTGATGAGGTCGAAGTGCTGTAGGCCAATCAAGTAGAACTTGCACTTCGATAAGGCCCATACCACTGCCAGCAGCTCCAGCTCGATGGTAGCGTAGCGAGACTCAGCATCGGTGAGGAAGCGAGAGCCACACTGTACGAGCCGGTACTTTCCTCCACCGTGATCCTGGAGAAGGGCGTAACCAACCCCGTACAGGCGCGAGGCGTCTGTCTGGAGGACGGTGGGGAGCGCTGGGTCGAAAGTAGCGAGGATAGGTGGACTTGACAGGGCCTCCTTCACCTTATGAAAGGCGAGGTCGTGGTCAGGGGTCCACGGGTCCTCTTGGGGCTCATCAGGGGGCGGAGAGGCCCGGCAGCGGCGGAGACGCCAGGGGAAAATTCTGCCAGCTGGTTCACCAGGCCCATGAAAGACCTGAGATCCGTAAGGTTGGCAGGTTTCGCAAAGTCCGCTATGGCGCGAACTTTCTCCGGGTCCGCAGCAATGCCATCCCTTGAGAGTCGGTAGCCGCAGAAAGACACTGCAGGTGCGGCCAAGACGAACTTCTCGGCATTCAGAGTGATGCCGTGCGTCCTACACCTGGTCAGTACCTCGTCGATGCGGCGAAGATGCGTCAGGTAGTCCTCATCGTAAAGGAGGACGTCGTCCACTACCTTCACGCAGTTGGTCACGCCTTGAAGTGCCATGTCACCACGGAGACAGAAGGCGTCCCCCGTAGCAGCGAATCCCATAGGGCCACGGCAGTAGCGGAAGCGTCCGTAAGGCGTGATGAAAGTGGTCAGTGGCTGATCCTCCTTCTTCAGTGGGATCTGCCAGTAACCACAGAGGGCGTCCATCGTCGAGAAGTGCCGTACCTTCGGATCCACACTCCGTATAGCTGCAAAAGGTGTGGGTGAAGGGTGGGCGGGACGGGACACCTGGCTGTTAAGCTTAGACAAGTCGGTAGTAATCCGCACTCCACCGTTAGTCTTAGCCACAGCGACTAGAGGGTGGCACCAAGGGGATGGGTCGTCACCAACGGGTACGATGACACCCTGGGCCACCATGGAATCCAGTTCCTTCTTGACTGAATCCCTGAAGGCGAGAGGAATCAACCGGGGAGTGTGTATGGCAAACGGCAGTGCATCTTCCCGCAGGTGTATCCTCATAGGCGGACCCGCCATAGCCTTCAGTGGCGCGGTCCGTAGGGCCTCCTTCGTCACCAGCACATCCGAGTACTCCTTCAGGAAGTAGGCCCTTGCTGCTGAAGGAGACGTCTCGCTGTGAAGAGGAAGCAGCCGTGACTTGGGTGGAGGCGGGGAGGGAGTGGACGCGGGTTCTGGGCAGCTCTGTGTGGCAGCGCCAGGCGCGTCGCTCGTCGACTCACGCACCCTGCTGGTGGTGTAACGAGCAGCTGGGATCTGCTCGGGAAAGTCTCTGGGCACCACGCCTAACTCCTTGCAGTGCTCCCACGACAACAAGGGTGTAGCGAGAGTAGGCTGCACGTCGATCCATCCGTGACACGACCTGTCGCCGTAGGTGATCTCTGCTTGAAAGGAGCCCACAGCGTCCGGCATCTGGGAACCGTCCGCATTGTAGTACTGCAGCTGCGGCGGTGGTCCCAGGCTGCGTTTGGTGAGGCCCAGTTTCTGGAGGTGCTTCAACCCAATCACCGTAGTATCGGCGCCGGTGTCCGGTATCACCTCGATGTGACCCGACACATCACCGTGTGTGACGGCGACGCGGATAGTAGGGGAAGGGGTAGCCCTGGGGCGTGTGGTCGATTCCACCCTCCTGATGTGACTCCGCTGCTGCTTGGGGCTGCGTGGGCCATCTGGAGGGGGCTGTGTGCGAACCACCCCGAGGGAAGTGCGCTGCTTGTCCTCCTCGTCTCGGGCTTTTGGGCTTGGGTTGGCGGCAGCACTTGTCGTAGTGTCCATAGCGACCGCAGGCCTGACACTTGTGGCCTCGTGCAGGGCACCTGTCTGTGTTAGACCAGTGGCCCTTACGGTCACATCCACGACACAGTGCGTCGGCGGCCGGGCAAGTCTTGGGGCTGTGCTGCTTTCCACAGCTGCCACAGGAAGCACTAGGCTGAGGCGTGGAAGAACGTGTGGCAGCCTTCGCGTTGTTGGCCGCCTTCTTATCCTTCTTGTATTGTGAAATAGCTCTCACAGCAGGAGGGGCCCGTAAGGCAGAGGTGGCGGACTTGGTGGCCTCGTATGACCGACATTCAGTCACTACCACCTGGAGTGTGGAGGAAGCGTCCAGGGGTATGAGTCGCTGCATCAACTCTTCGTGCCTGACACCTGTCAAGATCCCGTGCTTGATCCAGGCTTCCTCACATTCCCGGCTGTGCGCCTTGCAGACGTCGATCTCCTCTGACAAACTCTTCAAACGTACAAAAAAGTCGTCAAAGGATTCGTTCTCCGCCTGCTTGCAGCTGGTAAAGGCACGGCGACGCAAAGCCTCGTTGTTCCGACCCTTAACATGCTCCTGTAAAAGGTCGAGCACATCCGTCACTGAAGAGGTAGAGTCGGGAGGCACGTGCAACGTGTGCTCCAAAACTCTCTGGGTCTCCAGCGACAAACACATCCGCAGTTGGATGAGCTGTTTGTTTGGAGGCATGCTGTCAAGGTCCACCATCGTGGAGTAATCTGTCCAACGCCGCCTCCACTCACGAAAAAGCTGAAACGTGACGTCTGGTGAGAGGGCGGGTGGGGGTTGAACAGATGCCTTGGGAGCTGGAGGACGCTGGTGTGGTGGAGGAGGGAGTGTACTGGTGCCTTGAAGCGCACTACCTGCGAGTGAGGGAGGGTGGGTTGGCGCCAGGGTCGCCAATAGTGCCTCAAAACGCAACTTTTCCTCTTCTCTTCGTGTCTCCTCCCTCTGAAAATCCATTTCTCTACGTCGCTCGTCCCGGTCGTCCATCCACCTCAGAATTGTGGCGATGTCCGTCACTGGAGGTGGAGGATGAGAGTCTGCGCCAGGTGGAGGGGAAGGTGGTGGGGAGTCGTGTCTCCCATCTTGACGTTGTCCCTTCTTACCTCCCATCTTTGTGTGTGCGTGGACTGCACTGTTTAATATATAAAGTGGCGCCTCAACAGCTCGAACCACATATATAAGACATAAACAGCACAAAAATCACGCTTATGGTCCAGGTCCACTGTCCTGTCCGTGAGTGAGTGCGTGCGTGTGTGTGCGTGTGTGTCTCAGAGAGCGGAGGGAGCGTGGACAGCTGCGTGGTCCGGCAAGACCGTCAGTGTCCCCCGGATGTCGCACGAGAAGGGTGTACACCTGCGTGCTCCGTGGGTACCACAAAAAAAAGACAGGCCAATGCACAACTCAGCTCTAGACACACACTAATACACTGACACTAACACTGGCACCGTCACTAAAACGCACTGTGACGGAGCAACACTGCACATCGCGGCGAAACACAGCGCAACACAACACAACACACTGAGTCGACGCGCATCACCGGCAGACGTAACTGTCGGCATTGTTCACACACTTAGTAAGTCCACAGATCCTAGACACTGCGCCATGAAGGTTACTAGTGTGCCCTGAAGAATGCAGTGATGGCTAGGGAAACACTGAGTAACACTGAGTTCGTTTAATGTGGATGAGAGAAATACAAGCGGTGACCAGCATGTGCCAAGCACAGCTCACGCAGTCAGACTGAGGCGCCTTGCCATATGGCAGCCTCGGGGCAATGTTGCCACATAACACGTGCAGTGTTGCCACGTGATAATATATATAAATTCTACTCGGCACAGTAGCTTATGTACAGGGTTGCTACTCGGCACAGTAGCTTATATACATAACCTACACATGCTATTGTACTATTCCAGTTATTACTAAATATTACATAATATTTCCTTGAGATAAATGTATACTATATATCAAGTGCCTAAAAGAGAGCTCAGGTTCTCAACTGGCTCAGCCATGTTAATATTGTTATTATTATCCACTCTGAATCTGTGATTTTCTGGCAAAATAAACTGTTTCAATTCAACTCAATTCAATTCATTTTAGCCTTGTTCTAGAATTTGAGTCCAAACATCTATTACCTTGAATAATTTTGTGAAGCATGATCTTCCCGGCACAAAACTGTGTTGGCATTCCATTACAAGGTTGTTCCGTAGCAGATCTTCCATCATGGCATCTCTTACGATGCTCTCTAGTACTTAGCACATTATGCTAATCAGGCTCACTGGTCTATAATTATTCCTGGAGTGACGATCGCCCTTCTTGAAGATAGGACTCACATAAGCCACTTTCCATTCACTGGGGACCATTTGTTCATCTAGGCATTTACAAAACAGGATCTTCAGGGGCTCGGCAAGCTCGTTGCACAACTCTCTTAGCACTCTAGGATGCACCATGTCAGGGCCGGGACTCTTATGGACCTTTAGCCTGGACAGTTTATTTCTAATTTCCTCTTCTGTGAACACAATGTGGGTCAGTGCTGTGTCGAACCGTCTGTCCTCAAACGCAGGAAGGTTAATTGCATCCTCTCTTGTGAACACCGAGGAAAAGAAGCTGTTCAATGCCTCAGCTTTATCCTGGTGAGAATCTGCGTAACTACCATGTTCAAGCCTCAGGTCTGATACTCCTACTCGCGTTTTTAATTTCGACTTTGCATAGCGGTAAAACGCCTTTGGGTTTGACTTGACCTAGCTTGCAACCAGCCTTTTGAACTCCTTTTCAGCCTTTCTACAATCTATCTTTGCTGGTTCGTAACAAAACCAAGCCAAGGTGCAAACTTTACAAAGGAAATTACGAGTGGATGACGGAGGAGATGAGGAGTATACACTGGCCTGACTTACTAAGGAATAAGAATGCAGATTATTTTTATACTTTTTTCTTTTATTCTCTTCACGACTGATTACCTCGTTAGCTGCTTGTGCGATCGGTCACTGTTGGCAAGTACTGGGCATGCACTGGTTCCATAATGTATCTGAACTTGCTCCAGTGCTTTTCAAGTCTGGTCTTGAAAGAGCTCACACTCAGTGCCGTCACAACACTCTTTGGCAGATTGCTCCAAAAGTAGTGCCCTTTGAGATGTTTATATACCTCAATTAGGTCATCCCTTGCCCGTCTGTAGTATAAGCTAGACAATTGCAGACGTTCTAATCTCTCAAGGTAGCTGAGATGTCGAAGTGTTGGTACCAGCTTGGTTGCCTTACTTTGGACATTTTCAATCAACTGACAGTCCCTAGCATATCTCGTGGACCAGGCGGAGTACCCCGACAGCACTCCAGCACTCCAGACGGGGAAGCACCTCACAATGTTTTGGCCAAAAATGTAAGTTATATATAGTAGAGTGTACCCACCTCACCATAAGGAGAAAATATATAATTTTATTGGTGTTGAATTTTCTGGGGTAACTATGGAATACCTTAGAGACCCGACTGTGGCTTTTCGACGCCCAATTTTCGCGGGGAAAAAATGAACGCGTTTCTACATCTGATGGACGGGAACGGACAGAAAAATATCAACACAAGTACACGTCTATTGTACAGTAAAGACATAAACCCATCTTTTACTAGTACAGTAAAGAGGAGTTTAGTATTGGTAATTATGTGAAGTTTGTGGCCTATGAAAACAGTGTGAGACAATAGAAGACTTCGCTGAGTGGCAGTGGATCCTGGAGTAGGATAATATTACAGCTGTAACCCTGCTTCACCAGATGTCTCTGTGTTTCATTATTTCACGGTCTTATGCCAAGTGTCGTGTTTCAAGGTCTTATGCCAAGTGTCGTGTTTCATGGTGTTAGCCAAGTGTCGTGTTTCATGGTGTTATGCCAAGTGTCGTGTTTCATGGTGTTATGCCAAGTGTCGTGTTTCATGGTGTTATGCCAAGTGTCGTGTTTCATGGTGTTATGCCAAGTGTCGTGTTTCATGGTGTTATGCCAAGTGTCGTGTTTCATGGTGTTATTCCAAGTGTCGTGTTTCATGGTGTTATGCCAAGTGTCGTGTTTCATGGTGTTATGCCAAGTGACGTGTTTCATGGTGTTATGCCAGTGTCTCGTGTTTCATGGTGTTATGCCAAGTGTCGTGTTTCATGGTGTTATGCCAAGTGACGTGTTTCATGGTGATATGCCAAGTGTCGTTTTTCATGGTGTTATGCCAAGTGTCGTGTTTCATGGTGTTATGCCAAGTGACGTGTTTCATGGTGTTATGCCAAGTGTCGTGTTTCAAGATCTTATGCCGAGTGACGTGTTTCATGGTGTTATGCCAAGTGACGTGTTTCAAGGTGTTATGCCAAGTGTCGTTTTTCATGGTCTTATGCCAAGTGTCGTGTTTCAAGGTCTTATGCCAAATGTCGTGTTTCAAGGTCTTATGCCAAGTGTCGTTTTTCATGGTGTTATGCCAAGTGTCGTGTTTCATGGTGTTATGCCAAGTGTCGTGTTTCATGGTGTTATGCCAAGTGTCGTGTTTCATGGTGTTATGCCAAGTGTCGTCATTTCATGGTGTTATGCCAAGTGACGTGTTTCATAGTGTTATGCCAAGTGACGTGTTTTCATGGTGTTATACTTAAATGTCGTGTTTCATGGTGTTATGCCAAGTGTCGTATTTCAGCAATTGTTATGCCAGTGACGTGTTTCATGGTGATATACCAAGTGTCGTTTTCAGCAATTGTTATGCCAAGTGTCGTGTTTCATGGTGTTATGCCAAGTGTCGTGTTTCATGGTGTTATGCCAAGTGTCGTGTTTCAAGATCTTATGCCGAGTGACGTGTTTCATGGTGTTATGCCAAGTGACGTGTTTCAAGGTGTTATGCCAAGTGTCGTTTTTCATGGTCTTATGCCAAGTGTCGTGTTTCAAGGTCTTATGCCAAATGTCGTGTTTCAAGGTCTTATGCCAAGTGTCGTGTTTCATGGTGTTATGCCAAGTGAGGTGTTTCATGGTGTTATGCCAAGTGTCGTGTTTCATGGTGTTATGCCAAGTGTCGTGTTTCATGGTGTTATGCCAAGTGTCGTGTTTCATGGTGTTATGTCAAGTGTTGTGTTTCATGGTGTTATGCCAAGTGTCGTGTTTCATGGTGTTATGCCAAGTGTCGTGTTTCGTGGTGTTATTCCAAGTGTCGTGTTTCATGGTGTTATGCCAAGTGTCGTGTTTCATGGTGTTATGCCAAGTGACGTGTTTCATGGTGTTATGCCAAGTGTCGTGTTTCATGGTGTTATGCCAATCATGGTGTTATGCCGAGTGACGTGTTTCATGGTGTTATGCCAAGTGACGTGTTTCAAGGTGTTATGCCAAGTGTCGTTTTTCATGGTCTTATGCCAAGTGTCGTGTTTCAAGGTCTTATGCCAAATGTCGTGTTTCAAGGTCTTATGCCAAGTGTCGTTTTTCATGGTGTTATGCCAAGTGTCGTGTTTCATGGTGTTATGCCAAGTGTCGTGTTTCATGGTGTTATGCCAAGTGTCGTGTTTCATGGTGTTATGCCAAGTGTCGTGTTTCAAGATCTTATGCCGAGTGACGTGTTTCATGGTGTTATGCCAAGTGACGTGTTTCAAGGTGTTATGCCAAGTGTCGTTTTTCATGGTCTTATGCCAAGTGTCGTGTTTCAAGGTCTTATGCCAAATGTCGTGTTTCAAGGTCTTATGCCAAGTGTCGTGTTTCATGGTGTTATGCCAAGTGAGGTGTTTCATGGTGTTATGCCAAGTGTCGTGTTTCATGGTGTTATGCCAAGTGTCGTGTTTCATGGTGTTATGCCAAGTGTCGTGTTTCATGGTGTTATGTCAAGTGTTGTGTTTCATGGTGTTATGCCAAGTGTCGTGTTTCATGGTGTTATGCCAAGTGTCGTGTTTCGTGGTGTTATTCCAAGTGTCGTGTTTCATGGTGTTATGCCAAGTGTCGTGTTTCATGGTGTTATGCCAAGTGACGTGTTTCATGGTGTTATGCCAAGTGTCGTGTTTCATGGTGTTATGCCAAGTTTCGTGTTTCATGGTGTTATGCCAAGTGACGTGTTTCATGGTGTTATGCCAAGTGACGTGTTTCATGGTGTCATGCCAAGTGTCGTGTTTCAAGGTCTTATGCCAAGTGACGTGTTTCATGGTGTTATGCCAAGTGATGTGTTTCATGGTGTTATGCCAAGTGTCGTGTTTCATGGTGTTATGCCAAGTGTCGTGTTTCATGGTGTTATACAAGTGACGTGTTTCATGGTGTTATGCCAAGTGTCGTGGTGTTATGCCAAGTGGTGTTTCATGGTGTTATGCCAAGTGTCAAGTGTCGTGTTTCAAGATCTTATGCCGAGTGACGTGTTTCATGGTGTTATGCCAGTGTTATCATGTTTCGTGTTATGCCAAGTGTCGTGTTTCATGGTGTTATGAAGTGTCGTGTTTTCATGTTATGTTATGCCAGTGACGTGTTTCATGGTGTTATACTTAAGTGACGTATTTCATGGTGTTATGCCAAGTGTCGTGTTTCATGGTGTTATACCAAGTGTCGTGTTTCATGGTGTTATGCCAAGTGACGTGTTTCATGGTGATATGCCAAGTGTCGTTTTTCATGGTGTTATGCCAAGTGTCGTGTTTCATGGTGTTATACTTAGTCGTGTTTCATGGTGTTATGCCAAGTGTCGTGTTCAAGATCTTATGCGAAGTGACGTGTTTCATGGTGTTATGCCAAGTGACGTGTTTCAAGGTGTTATGCCAAGTGTCGTTTTTCATGGTCTTATGCCAAGTGTCGTGTTTCAAGGTCTTATGCCAAATGTCGTGTTTCAAGGTCTTATGCCAAGTGTCGTTTTTCATGGTGTTATGCTAAGTGTCGTGTTTCATGGTGTTATGCCAAGTGTCGTGTTTCATGGTGTTATGCCAAGTGTCGTGTTTCATGGTGTTATGCCAAGTGTCGTGTTTCATGGTGTTATGCCAAGTGTCGTGTTTCGTGGTGTTATTCCAAGTGTCGTTTTTCATGGTGTTATGCCAAGTGTCGTGTTTCATGGTGTTATGCATGGTGTGTGTCGTGTTTCATGGTGTTATGTCCGTGTTTCATGGTGTTATGCCAAGTGACGTGTTTCATGGTGTTATGCCAAGTGCGTTTCATGGTGTCATGCCAAGTGTCGTGTTTGTCTTATAGTGACGTGTTTCATGGTGTTATGCAAGTGTCGTGTTTCATGGTGTTATGCCAAGTGTCATGGTGTTTGCCATGGTGTTATGCCAAGTGACGTGTTTCATGGTGTTATCCAAGTGTCGTTTTCATGGTGTTATGCCAAGTGTCGTGTTTCATGGTGTTATGCCAAGTGACGTGTTTCATGGTGTTATGCCAAGTGTCGTGTTTCAAGATCTTATGCCGAGTGACGTGTTTCATGGTGTTATGCCAAGTGACGTGTTTCCTGATGTTATGCCAAGTGAGGTGTTTCAAGGTGTTATGCCAAGTGTCGTTTTTCATGGTGTTATGCCAAGTGACGTGTTTCATGGTGTTATGCCAAGTGACGTGTTTCATGGTGTTTTGCCAAGTGTCGTTTTTCATGGTGTTATGCCAAGTGTCGTGTTTCATGGTGTTATGCCAAGTGACGTGTTTCATGGTGTTATGCCAAGTGTCGTGTTTCAAGATCTTATGCCGAGTGACGTGCTTCATGGTGTTATGCCAAGTGACGTGTTTCATGATGTTATGCCAAGTGAGGTGTTTCAAGGTGTTATACCAAGTGTCGTTTTTCATGGTGTTATGCCAAGTGACGTGTTTCATGGTGTTATGCCAAGTGACGTGTTTCATGGTGTTATGCCAAGTGACGTGTTTCAAGGTGTTATGCCAAGTGTCGTGTTTCATGGTGTTATGCCAAGTGACGTGTTTCATGGTGTTATGCCAAGTGACGTGTTTCAAGGTGTTATGCCAAGTGTCGTGTTTCAAGGTCTTATGCCAAGTGTCGTGTTTCAAGGTCTTATGCCAAGTGTCCTGCTTCAAGGTCTTATGTGCTCCAATGTGCGTATCTCACCATATAGTCCGCTTACACCTCCTGCACCACTAACACTCCTCCCGTTACCACCTGCACCACCAACACTCCTCCCGTCACCACCTGCACCACTAGCACTCCTCCCGTCACCGCCTCCTCCACTACCAACCTCCTCCCACCGCCTGCACCACCAACACTCCTCCATTCACCTCCTGCACTACCAACACTCCTCCGTCTCCGCCTGCACCACTAACACTCCTGCCGTCACCGCCTGCACCACTAACACTCCTCCGTCACCGGCAGCACCACCAACACTCCTCCTGTCACCACCTGCACCACCACATCTCCCGTCACCACCTGCACACCAGCACTCCTCCCGTCACCGCCTGCACCACTAACACTCCTCCCATCACCACCTGCACCACTAACACTCGACTATCACCGCCTGCACCAATAAGACTCCTCCGTCACCGTCTGCACCACCAATACTCCTCCGTCACCACCTGCACCACCAACCTCCTCCCAACCGCCTGTACCACTAACACTCCTCCCATCACCGCCTGCACCACTAAGACTCCTCCGTCACCGTCAGCACCACAACCTCCTCCGTCTCCACCTGCATCCTGCAGCACTTCTCCCGTCACCTCCTGCACTACCCTCCGTCACCGCCTGCCACCAACGCTCCTCCGTCACCTGCACCACCAGCACTCCTCCCTTCACCTCCTGCACCAACCTCCTCCGTCACCGACTGCACCTAAGACTCCTCCGTCACCGCCTGCACCACTAACATTCCTCCGTCACCTGCACCACCAACACTCCTACCGTCACCGCTTGCACAACCAACACTCCTCCGTCACCGCCTGCACCACCAACACTCTTCCCGTCACCGCCTGCACCACTCCTCCCATAACCGCCTGCACTACTAAGACTCCTCCCGTCACACAGCACCAACATTCCTCCTGTCTCCACCATCACCAGCACTCCTCCTGTCACCTCCTGCACTACCAGCACTCCTCCGTCACCGCCTGCACCACCAACACCTCCCGTCCCTGTGCCTTCCGTCACTTCCTCCGTCATCGCCTGCACCACCAACTCTCCCGTCACCGCCTGCACCACTCCTCCTCCCATCACCTGCACCACTAAGACTCCTCCGTCACCGTCAGCACCAGCAACACTCCTCCCGTCAATTGCATCACCAGCACCACCTCCTCACTACCAACATCACCTCCTGCACCATTAACATTCCTCCCGTCACCTCCTGCACCACCAACACTCCTCCCGTCACCGCCTGCACCACCAACACTCCTCCCGTCACCTCCTGCACCATTAACATTCCTCCCGTCACCTCCTGCACCACCAACACTCCTCCCGTCACCGCCTGCACCACCAACACTCCTCCCGTCACCTCCTGCACCATTAACATTCCTCCCGTCACCACCTGCACCACCAACACTCCTCCCGTCACCGCTTGCACCACCAACACTCCTCCCGTCACCGCCTGCACCACTAACATTCCTCTCGTTTACCACAGGGCACAGGGCGAGCCAGGATACTGCAGGTGCGCTGCCTTTGTGTCTTTTCGCCACACTGAGATTATGACGTTTGAGCTGCCAGCTGTGGATATCACTGATTGTCAGAGTCACGACCAGTGTCAGACCCGCTGTACCAAGGAGGTGAGTGTGTCAGAACCACTGTACCAAGGAGGTGAGTGTGTCAGGACTGCTGTACCAATTAGGTGAGTGTGTCAGACCGCTGTACCAAGGATGTGAGTGTCAGAACCACTGTACCAAAGAGGTGAGTGTGTCAGAACTGTTATAGCAGGATGCAGTATGTCTGTTATAATAACCACCATTCTGACTCCTCGCCTATCTTGTATGGAGCCCCCAAGGTTCAATTCTCGGTCCATACTGTTTTTGTTGTACATAAACGACATAGTCCACGCCAGCTCACTCATAAAATGCAACTTATTTGCAGACGATAGTAATCTCTATGCCAGCAACTCAGACCTCCATTCCTTGATGAGAACTATGAACACAGAATTCACTAAAGTCGGGACCTGGGTAATGCGTAATAAACTGACCTTAAACCTTGAGAAAACCCACTACACGATCTTTCACAGAAGAAAAAACTTACCTCCAGACTTGAACCCCCTGTACCTTGGTAATATAGTCCTCAAACGCGAACAAAATACCAAATTCCTCAGAGTTATTGTTGATGAGAAACTTAACTGGAGAAATCACATAGAAGCCATTCACAGTAAAATCAATAAACAGTGTGGTATCATGTATCACACTCGACAGTCACTCACTTTCACAGTAATGAAAGAAATCTATCATGGTCTTGTTTACCAACACCTGATACACTGTCACACACTATGGGGGCCTCTGGCTCTTCAAAAACACAATCTCTGGTTACTGCACAAAAGAGAGTTGTACGGACTTCTACATACAATCAACACCTCAACCTCACGCGGTCTTCTATTGGGCTAATGAAATATATATGGATCCTCTTGTTTCGAAGCCGGATTTGGTAAAACGTTACTCTGACCACCTACGTGATACGGTTAGTCCCCATTAGAGGTTCACGGCGCCATAAACTCGTTGAACAGGCTTTGTGTGAAATATAACAGAGTCTAGGACTGCTTTTAGTATCCTGGTGGTCCAGCGGTTAGCGTTCCCCGGTCACAGTCATCGGCTCGTGGACCGTGGGTTCGAATCCTGGCGGGTTGAGGTGTTGATTGTATGTAGAAGTCCGCGTGTTTATTGGGCTAATGAAATATATATGGATCCTCGTGTTTCGAAGCCGGATTTGGTAAAACGTTACTCTGACCACCTACGTGATATGGGTAGTCCCCATTAGAGTTCACGGCGCCATAAGCTCGTTGAACAGGCTTTGTGTAATATAACAGAGTCTAGGACTGCTTTTAGTATCCTGGTGGTCCAGCGGTTAGCGTTCCCCGGTCTGATCATCGGCTCGTGGGCGGGTTCGAATCCCTAGCGGGTTGGGGGTTGATTGTATATATATATATATATATATATATATATATATATATATATATATATATATATATGATATATATATATATACATATATATATATATATATATATATATATATATATATATATATATATATATATATATATATATATATATACAGTATATATGTATAAATTTATAAATAAACAAAATAATTATAAACAAAATATAAATAGATAAAATAAAAAATGATAAATAATAAAATAAATAAATATTGAAGTGATAACCGTGGTAACACGATGAGATGTACTTATTACCACCATGCTATTGTACTATTCCAGATGATACTAAATGTTACATAATACTTCCTTGAGATAAATGTATTGTATACAGTATATCAGGTGCCTCAAAGAGAGCTCAGGTTCTCAACTGGCTCAGCCATGTTAATATTGTTGTTATTATCCACTCTGTTTCTGTGTTTTTCTGACTAAATAAACTGTTTTAATTCAATTCAATTCAATTAAAAATTTTCTGTGGCAAGGTAGTGTTTAAAAAATGCTGTGGCATAGTAGTGTGTCAAAACTGCTGTGGCAAGGTAGTGTGTCAAAAATGCTGTGGCAAGGTAGTATGTCAAAACTGCTGTGGCAAGGTAGTGAGTCCAAAATGCCGTGGCATGGTAGTGTGTCAAAAATGCCGTGGCAAGGTAGTGTGTCAAAACTGCTGTGGCAAAGTAGTGTAAAAAATGCCGTGGCAAGGTAGTGTGTCAAAACTACTGTGGCAATGTGGTGATGTAAGGGAGGGCGGAGGTTTTGCCAGGACTTTATTTCCAATTTATTTAGTTATATTCTGTTCTGTGAGTTATTGTGGGAGAACCACGTCATTATATATTATTACACATCTTTCGATTATTTTAGTCTCAATATTACCACCACACGACTTTATCATAGAATATAACACCAACAATAAGCTGTTGATTAATGTGGTAGGTGGTATGGTATCAGAGGTTAGCCACGTGAGTTATAACTTGTATTTTCAGGGATGGCTATTATTAAGAGTGAATGGTGATACCCATATTATACTTAATTATTATTTATTAAAATCAGGAATAATACTGCGACAATCTGAACCACCACTCACAACTAAAGGTATTTCACTGAGGTTCAACTAATATAGAGTAATTGTACTTTATCAATTACACACAATATAAACTGACCAATGGGTCTTACTTTAAAAAAAAAAATAGGTTTTCAGTTAACATTTACAACACTCAATAATCATAACCAACTTAAGGGTAATATTCCACAACAGTGACACTAGAATGATGGTCACTCTAAACTCTTGTCAATAGCACACGGTGATGTTATTATAGCATCATCAATTACCTTGGCTTTAAATCAACTAATAATTCATTAGTACACATGGGACATGCTCAACATTACATATCATTTATGGATACTCAGCACATATTGTACAGGTTGGCTGGCACCAACACACAGGTTCAATTTCACCACATGAGAGTCGGTGGGAGACAGAAGGTCACCGCTATGGTTCAACACCCGTGATAGCACACTCTAGCCGTCTCAGACCCATCACTACAGTTCTACAGTAGGTTGTTTTCCGACATCGTGTCTCGTTATGGCTACCTCTGGGGCAGCTGAAAATTCTCCAGTTATGTACACAGTACCTGCTGGGCATGAAATTTGCATTCAGAATATACTTTTTACTTTTACTTTTATCCTCTTTGCCACTGATCGGCTCGTTAGCCGCTTGGGTGGTCGGCCACGTCTCTGTTACGCACTGTGGGCAAGTATTGGGCATGAACTGGCTCCTGAATATATCGATCTTGAAAGAGCTCACACTAGGTGCCGTCACAATGCTCTTTGGCAAATTGTTCCAAGAGTTCACAATTCTCACTCCGAAAAAGTTCTCCCTCACTGTTTTATAAACTTGTGTCTTCTTCAACCTTGAGCAGTGACCCTATGTCGGGCGGAGGTCCACCCAGTTCCAGGTATGTACATTCGACCGAGTAGTGCCCTCTGAGATGTTTATACACTTCGATTAGGTCGTCCCTTGCCCGTCTGTAGTATAAGCAAGGCAGTTACAGGCTTTCAAATCTCTCTGGGTAACTGAGGTTCCGTAGAGTAGGCACCAGTCTGGTGGCCCTCCTTTGGACATTTTCAATCAAGGTAGTAGGTAGTAGGTAGTAGGCAGCTATCAAACAGGGAGGTATTACCGCCTGGGAAGATATTGGAAGCATCATGTGTTGTCTAATGGTAGACCCTGCTGCCATATGGCATCACAAAAATTGTGACCAAGCCCAGGTTGCTGATCTTTCTGCCTCATTTACACAGGGTCTCAATTGTTTCTCTTACTTTGACGACACAACATACAGTACATATATCATTTCTCACTCATAATATTTTATTTTAATGCGTGTATTTATTTATGGCTCTTTATTCTTATTATTATTATTATTATTATTATTATTATTATTATTATTATTATTATTATTATTATTATTATTATTATTATTATTATTATTATTATTATTATTATTATTATTATTATTATTATTATTATTATTATTATTATTATTATTATTATTGTTATTATTATTATTATTATTATTATTATTATTATTATTATTATTATTATTATTATTATTATTATTATTATTATTATTATTATTATTATTATTATTATTATTATTATTATTATTATTATTATTATTATTATTATTATTACTCTGTATATAACACCATCCATCATCACTACAGATCGGTAAAGTTGTTTCCGAGATTCACGTGCTGACACACACACACACAAACAGACATACTTCTTTGTTTTATATAGATAGATTGTTTAATCATTACTACATATAACACCACCCATAATGGGGGACCGGTGGTAGAAGCGGTACCGTTCTTGCCTTGCAAGCGAGATGTCACGGGTTCGATTCCCGGGCCGGTGGAAGTTGTTTGGACATACTTCCTAGCCCCCATTAGTCCCTATTCACCTAGCAGTAAAGTAGGTACCTGTTGTAAGTCGAAAGTTGCGAATTCGTATTCAGGGAGTTGTGGAGCTTCCAATAACTTGATGACATGAACCACTGACTCTTCAGTCTTCTACGCCCTTGACTCATGAGACATAAAATAGCGCCAGACTTCTTGCTGTTGGGCGCTAGCAACTGCCACTTCGCACAACGATGTAGAAGTTGCCCCAATAAATAATAAAAAAACACCCATCATCACTACATATACTTACCACCCATCATCATCACTATATCATATAACACCATCCATCATCACTACATATAACACCATCCATCATCATCGCTACATATAACACCATCCATCATCATCACTACATATAACACCATCCATCATCACTACATATAACACCATCCATCATCACTACATATAACAACATCCATCATCACTACAGATCGGTAAAGTAGTTTCCGAGATTCTCGTCTGGACACACACACACAAACACACAAACAAACATACAGACATACTTCTTTTGTTATATATATATATATATATATATATATATATATATATATATATATATATATATATATATATATATATATAAAACAAAGTATATATCTGATTATGTTTGTGTGTTTTGTATTCACTCACACAAAACTACCATACTGCTGAGATGATGACCTTAGTGATGATGGGCCATTGACAGTGATAGCAGTGATGACTGAAGTCATTATATGTAACGACAAATGAGAATTCACTATCATCAATCGTCGTAAAAATGAAGTGGTAGTGACGTGGCAGTGGTGGTGATGGTGATAGCTGCATGTTTGTGGTGATAGTGGTACCAGTAATGGTAAACAGCGGCATGTTTGTGGTGATAGTGGTGAAGTAGAACTGATTTGATAGTAATTGGTAATGATGGTGGTGGTAATGATGTTGTTATATGTAGTGATGATGGGTGGTGCTATATGTAGTAATGATTAGACAATAATAATAACAGTTTAATGCTAAAAAAATATACTCTTTGTTGTACCGTTGTAGTGAAAAGCATGGTGGAACTTACATACACCGTTAATGAACTATTGGTGGAAGAAGACATTTCGGGGACCGAACAGTGCGGAGATTAATGTGGAGCCTCTGGAGGGTGGCGATTCTGTAGGATGATGGATGGTGTTATATGTAGTAATATTGATGTTGTTGTGTGTAGTAATGATGGATGTTGTTATGTTGCTAAATGATGGGTGGTGTTATGTATTTATGATGGATAGTGTAATATGTAGTGATGATGGATGGTGTTATATGGTGGTGGCTGGAGATGTCTGGGGTAATGGTCTCTAACCAGGAGCGACCATAAACACCTGTAGAGTTCCCTGTAGGTTCTTATTAACGGAAATATACAGGAGTGCGCTTATACAAGCGGGTAGCATATTCTATATAAATAACTGACCTCTCTGAATCAGGCGACATGGGGTAACAGTACAATAAAATGATGTCGCCAGGCACATTTATCTAAGCGCAGCGGTAACATAGAAACAGGGCATTGCCACACGCTACTGACTAGAGAAGTAATGAATATAAATAGAGTACATACATGGTATACATACAACATACATAATATACATACACCCATACATACACACGCTCTGCAAAGTCTGAGCGACCTTCAGGATCTGTTCTGAGCGTTGAGGGGTTTAACTCGAGGGGGACAACAGGGACCTGTTAATTGCGGTGGGTTAGTGGAAAGCGTTACGGGCGGAGGAACGGCGTTCTCCACCTGCAGTAAGCGCACTTGGTAGTCCCGTGACTCCATTGAGACCCATATGACCGCCCACTTTGTCCTGCAACGTAGGGAGGCTGGCCGGGTCCTGGACACGACGGTGCCGACACTCAACCTGGGGAGAGGACGGGCATGGTCGTTGTGGCGGGCGACGACGTTTTAATAAGTTCGGGCGGCTCGGCGCGATTCGCACCCTGTCTTTGGCCTGACACTCCTGAGAAGGATTGAGGGTGAGCAGGGACACAAGAACGGAGGGGGCATCCATACAAGACCTGGGCAGGGGAGCCGCCCGTGTAATTGGGTGCCGAGCCTAAGGAGACCCTGGTCGAAAGTATAACAAAGTTCCCGATCGAGTATAACAAAGTCCACTGATCGAGTATAACAAAGAGCCCCTCATCAAGTATAACAAAGTCCCCTGATCGAGTATAACAAAGTCCTCTGATCGAGTATAACAATGGCCCTTTATCGAGTATAACAAAGTCCCTGATCGAGTGTAACAAAGGCTCATCGAGTATAACAAAGTCCACTGATCGAGTATAACAAAGTCCATTGATCGAGTATAACAAAGCCCCTTGATCGAGCATAACAAAGCTCCTCATCGAATATAACAAAGTCCCTTATCGAGTATAACAAATGCTCCTCATCGAGTATATCAAAGGCCCCTGATCGAGTATAACAAAGTCCCCTGATCGAGTATAACAAACTCCCTGATCGATTATAACAAAGGCCCTCATCGAGTATAACAAAGTCCCCTATCGAGTATATTAACGCCCCTGATCGAGTATAACAAAGTCCCCTGATCGAGTATAACAAAGTCCTCTGATTGAATCGGATGCTGTCCAATTAACCAGTCTGTTCACACATATTTATATTTGGGTTTTAAGTAACGAAACCCAAACGGTAGTTCCTTTGTTTTATTATAAAAGGTTGTATATATAATTCCTGAGTGTATATCAACCGTAAGTCTCACTGTCTAGAGCACTGAGAGGTACGGCGTTGTATGATAAACGTTTGGTCACGTCCTTCGATATGAGTTGAGGTGTGAGCTACTCGAGGGTCGCAGCGCGCAGCTTAGCAGAAATGCTGAGCTATGGGTCTCTCTTGGGTGTTCCCACGTCAATCATGTCTTACTTATAGACAGTGGGAAAGGAGGGGTGAATCTGAATATAATATCAGATGTATTGACCCATTTATATAATACGTTCTTGTTGATGAGACAGGGGTTTCATTACACGCTCGTCACTCACTAGCAGAGTCCGTGGAGGCCTAAATAACTTCACAGAGTACAGTACATCCTAGACAACCCTAACCATGTTATAAACAGATATGTAGACACTCATTGGGGAAATTACTGTAGGGTATTCTCACTAGGGACCTAGACTTTTGTGTCGTACGGTTAGTATGTTAGAACAATGTTGAATTTGGATGATACGCCCGGTAAACAGAACAGGAACATTATTGCGAATTAACAGAATAGAGGGAATCTAAGACTGGTAGAGCAAATTCTCCGTGTAAGTAAATGGCGTTATTATTCAAATCAGCAAAATGTGTCTCGTCTAAGAAAGCTAACACTTTTAATTTCTCTGATACTATTTGAATATCCTTGATAGTGAAATTCATTATAGAAGTGAATTAAAGCAGACTTGAGTTTTCGATTTAACGCAAAATGCTGATGAGTAGGCAAGGTCCGTGAATGTACTACAAGTGATTTCATACACAGTAATCAGGAGCCTTGTAATGCCCTTTTCACAACTAGCTGCTTAACAATTATTTTGGCATTTTAAAATTACAGTAGTGAGATTTGGAAAGAACAAATACTGTGCTGATTGTATGTGTGGAGTGGAACACAGTCTTTAGACTAACTGGCCTATAACTGTGCAGCTAACGCTAGTGTATATTTTTGTATGGACTGCCAATTCACATATTCCATCTACATTAGATTTGGGAATTTTTGAATTATTTATTAGTCTCTTTTTGGGTCAATGAATACTTAACAGTAAGTAGATCACTGCCTTATTTACAAGATAAAATGAATATTAATTGTAGTTGATTTTTAAACTATCACAAGAAGAGACAGATACTTCAATCTCTGTAAATTATAGGATTTCAATATATTAATCTTACATTCGACACTTTATCATTGAAATAACTTCTATCCGACGATCCGTATCGGTGTGAAGTACTGAACGTGTCATGTGTAAACTATGTAATTTAAATACCTATTTACAGAGTACTGTAGGCAGAAAATGTGATCCTTCATGAGTTCTGAGTGTTGAGGGGGCTTCTTCCTAGATGCGGCGCGCTGTTGCTAGCTCTTGGCAACGAGATGAGATGCCATGGTGAGATTTAGTAGAGTCCTTTGATTTATGGGTGAGTTCCTCCGGCGATCAGAACCGATGATTGGTTATCACACCGGTGGTTCACATGAAAACTGCCGTAGCCAATTTTTCGCTGAAGTCCAATGATATATAGATTCATATGACACCTACAGTGAGTCG
>NW_024756051.1:0-16752 GCF_018991925.1 Homarus americanus
CGAGTATAGCAAAGTCCCCTCATCGAGTAAAAGAATGTCTCCTGATCGAGTATAACAAAGTCCCCTGATCGAGTATAACAAAGTCCCCTCAACGAGTATAACAAAGACCCCTGAACGTGTAAAACAAAGATCCCTGATCGAGTATAACAAAGTCCCCTAATCAAGTATAACAAAGCCCCCCTGATCGAGTATAACAAAGCTCCCTCATCAAGTATAACAAAAGCCCCTGATCGAGCATAACAAAGTCCCGTGATCAAGTATAACAAAGACCCTTGATCGAGTAGAACAAAGCTCCCTGAACGAGGATAACAAAGATCCGTGATCGAGTATAACAAAGTCCCCTGATAGAGTATAACAAACGTCCCTCATCGAATATAGCAAAGTCCACTGATCGAGTATAACAAAGATCCCTGATCGAGTATAACAAAGTCCCCTGATAGAGTATAATAAAGTCCCCTGATCGAGGATAACAAAGTCCCCTGATAGAGTATAACAAACTTCCCTGATCGAATATAGCAAAGTCCACTGATCGAGTATAACAAAGATCCCTGATCGAGTATAACAAAGTCCCCTGATAGAGTATAATAACGTCCCCTGATCGAGTATAACAAAGCCCCCTCATCGAGTATAACAAAGGCCCCTCATCGAGTACAGCAAAGGTCCCTCATCGAGTATAACAAAGTCCCCTCATCAAGAATAACAAAGCCCCTCATCGTGTATAACAAAATCCCCTGATCGATTATAACAAAGTCCCCTGATCATGTATAACAAAGTCCCCTGATCGAGTATAACAAAGGCCCCTTATCGAGGATAACAAATTCCCCTGATCGAGTGTAACAAAGGCTCCTCATCGAGTATAACAAAGGCCCCTGATCGAGTATAACAAAGTCCCCTGATCGAGTATAGCAAAGTCCCCTGATCAAACATAACAAAGTCCCCTCATCGAGTATTGCAAAGTCCAATGATCGAGTATATTAAAGTCCCCTGATCGGGTATAACAAAGTCCACTGATCGAGTATAACAAAGACCCCTGATCAAGTATAACAAAGCCCCCTCATCGAGTATAACAAAGCCCCCTGATCGAGTATAACAAAGGCCCCTCATCAAGTACAAGAAAGTCCCCTGATCGAGTATAACAAAGTCCCCTGATTGAGTATAACAAAGGCCGCTTATCGAGTATAACAAAGTCCCCTGATCGAGTGTAACAAAGGCTCCTCATCGAGTATAACAAAGTCCCCTGATCGAGTATAACAAAGTCCCCCGATCGAGTATAACAAAGGCCCTCATCGAGTATAACAAAGTCCCCTGATTGAGTAATACAAAGGCCCCTAGTCGAGTATAACAAAGTCCCCTGATCAAGAATAACAAAGAACCCTGATCGAGTATAACAAAGTCCCTAGATCCAGTATAACAAAGTTATCTGATAGAGTAAAACAAAGGTCAACTGATCCAAACGCCAACAAAAGGCCCTCATCGAGTATAACAAAAGACCCTGATCAGAGTATAACAATGGCCCTTATCCCGAGTATATAAGGCCCCTCATCAGTACAAAAACTGATCGAGTACAACAAAAGTCCCTGATCGAGTATAACAAAGTCCTCTGATCCAGGTATAACAAAGATCCTTATACGAGTATAATAACGTCACCTGATCGAGTATAACAAAGTCTGATCGAGTATAATAACGTCCCTGATCCGAGTATAACAAGGCCCTGATCGGTATAAAAAAGTCACCTGAACGAATATAACAAAGCCCCCTGAACGAGTATAACTAAGCCCCATGAACGATTATAACAAAGATACCTGATCGAGTATAACAAAGTGCCCTGATAGAGTATAACAAAGTCCCCTGATCGAGTATAACAAAGCCCACTGATCGAGAATAACAAAGCCCCCTGATCGAGTATAATAACGTCCCCTGATCCAGTATAATAAAGTCCCCTGATCGAGTATAACAAAATCCCATGATCGAGTGTAACAAAGTCCCCTGATCGAGTGTAACAAAGTCCCCTGATCGAGTATAACAAAGGCCCCTGATCGAGTATAACAAAGTCCACTGATCGAGTATAACAAAGACCCCTGATCAAGTATAACAAAGCCCCCTCATCGAGTATAACAAAGCCCCCTCATCGAGTATAACAAAGGCCCCTCACCAAGTACAACAAAGTCCCCTGATCGAGTATAACAAAGTCCCCTGATTGAGTATAACAAAGGCCCCTTATCGAGTATAACAAAGTCCCCTGATCGAGTGTAACAAAGGCTCCTCATCGAGTATAACAAAGTCCCCAGATCAAGTATAACAAAGTCCCCCGATCGAGTATAACAAAGGCCCTCATCGAGTATAACAAAGTCCCCTGATTGAGTAAAACAAAGTCCCCTGATTGAGTAAAACAAAGGCCCCTAGTCAAGTATAACAAAGTCCCCTGATCAAGAATAACAAAGAACCCTGATCGAGTATAACAAAGTCCCTAGATCCAGTATAACAAAGTCATCTGATAGAGTAAAACAAAGGCCCCTCATCGAGTATAACAAAGTCCCCTGATCAAGTATAACAAAGTCCACTGATCGAGTATAACAAAGCCCCTTGATCGAGCATAACAAAGTCCCCTGATCGAGTATAAAAAAGTCCCCTGATCAAACATAACAAAGGCCCCTCATCGAGTATAACAAAGTCCCCTGATCGAGTATAACAATGGCCCCTTATCGAGTATAACAAGGCCCCTCATCGAGTACAACAAAGCCCTATGATCGAGGACAACAAAGTCCCCTGATCGAGTATAACAAAGTCCCCTGATCGAGTATAACAAAGGCCCCTCATCGAGTATAACAAAGTCCCCTTATAGAGTATAATAACGCCACCTGATCGAGTATAAGAAATTCCCCTGATCGAGTACAAAAAAGTCCCCTGATCGAGTGTAACAAAGTCCCCTGATCGAGTATAACAAAGGCCCCTCATCGAGTATAACAAAGTCCCCTGATCGAGTATAATAACGTCCCCTGATCGAGTATAACAAAGGCCCCTGATCGAGTATAAGAAAGTTCCTGATCGAGTATAACAAAGTCCCCCGATCGAGTATAACAAAGGCCCCTAATCGAGTATAACAAAGTCCCCTGATTGAGTATAACAAAGTCCCCTGATCGAGTATAACAAAGGCCCCTGATCGAGGATAACAAAGTACCCTGATCGAGTGTAACAAAGGCTCCTCATCGAGTATAACAAAGTCCCCAGATCAAGTATAAAAAAGTCCCCCGATCGAGTATAACAAAGGCCCTCATCGAGTATAACAAAGTCCCCTGATTGAGTAAAACAAAGGCCCCTAGTCAAGTATAACAAAGTCCCCTGATCAAGAATAACAAAGAACCCTGATCGAGTATAACAAAGTCCCTAGATCCAGTATAACAAAGTCATCTGATAGAGTAAAACAAAGGCCCCTCATCGAGTATAACAAAGTCCCCTGATCGAGTATAACAAAGTCCACTGATCGAGTATAACAAAGCCCCTTGATCGAGCATAACAAAGTCCCCTAATCGAGTATAACAAAGTCCCCTGATCAAACATAACAAAGGCCCCTCATCGCGTATAACAAAGTCCCCTGATCGAGTATAACAATGGCCCCTTATCGAGTATAACAAGGCCCCTCATCGAGTACAACAAAGCCCTATGATCGAGGACAACAAAGTCCCCTGATCGAGTATAACAAAGTCCCCTGATCGAGTATAACAAAGGCCCCTCATCGAGTATAACAAAGTCCCCTTATAGAGTATAATAACCCCACCTGATCGAGTATAACAAATTCCCCTGATCGAGTACAAAAAATTCCCCTGATC
The DNA here is from genome assembly GCF_018991925.1 of Homarus americanus. Classification (NCBI taxonomy): domain Eukaryota; kingdom Metazoa; phylum Arthropoda; class Malacostraca; order Decapoda; family Nephropidae; genus Homarus; species Homarus americanus. Next base: position 3,828 of record NW_024756051.1, read on the forward strand.
GAGTGTAACAAAGTCCCCTGATCGAGTATAACAAAAGCCCCTCATCGAGTATAACAAAGTCCCCTGATCGAGTATAATAACGTCCCCTGATCGAGTATAACAAAGGCCCCTGATCGAGTATAAGAAAGTCCCTGATCGAGTATAACAAAGTCCCCCCGATCAGAGTATAACAAAGTCCCTAATCTAACAAAGATTGAGTATAACAAAGTCCCTGATCGAGAGTATAACAAAGGCCCTGATCAGTATAACAAAGTACCCTGATCGAGTATAACAAAGGCCCCTCATCGAGTATAAAAAAGACCCTAATCGAGTATATAACAAAGCCCCTGATCGAGTATACAAAGCCCCTGATCGAGTATAACAAAAGGCCCTGATCGAGTATAACAAAGGCCCCTGATCGAGTATACCAAAGGCCCCTAATCGAGATTAACAAAGTCCCCTGATCGAGTATAACAAAGGCCCCTTATCGAGTAAAACAAAGACCCCTGATCGAATATAACAAAGTCCCCTGATCGAGAATATCAAAGTCCCCTGATCGAGTATAACAACGTCCCCTGATAGAGTATAACGAAGCCCCCTAATCGAGTATAGCAAAGTACCCTGATCGAGTATGTTAAAGTCCCCTGATCGAGTATAACAAAGTCCACTGATCAAGTATAAAAAGATCCCTCATCGAGTATAAGAAAGTCTCCTGATCGAGAATAACAAAGTCCCCTGATCGAGTATAACAAAGTCACCTAAACGAATATAACAAAGCCACCTGAACGAGTATAACTAAGCCCCCTGAACGAGTATAACAAAGATACCTGATCGAGTATAACAAAGTGCCCTGATAGAGTATAACAAAGTCCCCTGATCGAGTATAACAAAGCCCACTGATCGAGTAAAACAAAGCCCCCTGATCGACTATAACAAAGTCCCCTGATCGAGTATAATAACGTCCCCTTATCCAGTATAATAAAGTCCCCTGATCGAGTATAACAAAATCCCATGATCGAGTGTAACAAAGTCCCCTGATCGAGTGTAACAAAGTCCCCTGATCGAGTATAACAAAGGCCACTCATCGAGTAAAACAAAGTCCCCTCATCGAGTATAACAAAGTCCCCTCATCGAGAATAACAAAGGCCCCTCATCGAGTATAACAAAGTCCCCTGATCGAGTATAATAACGTCCCCTGATCGAGTATAACAAAGTCCCCTCATCGAGTATAACAAAGTCCCCTGATCGAGTATAAGAAAGGCCCCTCATCGAGTATAACAAAGTCCCCTCATCGAGTATAATAACGTCCCCTGATCGAGTATAACAAAGTCCCCTTATCGAGTTTAACAAAGGCCCCTCATCGAGTATAACAAAGTCCCCTGATCGAGTATAACAAAGTCCACTGATCGAGTATAACAAAGCCCCTTGATCGAGCATAACAAAGTCCCCTAATCGAGTATAACAAAGTCGACTGATCAAACATAACAAAGACCCCTCATCGAGTATAACAAAGTCCCCTGATCGAGTATAACAATGGCCCCTTATCGAGTATAACAAGGCCCCTCATCGAGTACAACAAAGCCCCCTGATCGCGTACAACAAAGTCCCCTGATCGAGTATAACAAAGTCCCCTGGTCGAGTATAACAAAGGCCCATCATCAAGTATAACAAAGTCCCCTTATCGAGTATAATAACGTCACCTGATCGAGTACAACAAGTCCCCTGATCGAGTGTAAAAAAGTCCCCTGATCGAGTACAACAAAGGCCCCTCATCGAGTATAACAAAGTCCCCTGATCGAGTATAATAACGTCCCCTGATCGAGTATAACAAAGGCCCCTGATCGAGTATAAGAAAGTCCCTGATCGAGTATAACAAAGTCCCCCGATCGAGTATAACAAAGGCCCCTAATCGAGTAATACAAAGGACCCTGATCGAGTATAACAAAGGCCCTTCATCGAGTATAACAAAGCCCCCTTATCGAGTATAACAAAGCCCCCTGATTGAGTATAACAAAGCCCCCTGATCGAGTATAACAAAGGCCCTTGATCGAGTATAACAAAGTCCCCTGATCGAGTATAACAAAGGCCCCTTATCGAGTAAAACAAAGACCCCTGATTGAGTATAACAAAGTCCCCTGATCGAGTATATCAAAGTCGCCTTATCGAGTATAACAACGTCCCCTGATAGAGTATAACAAAGCCCCCTGATCGAGTATAGCAAAGTCCCCTGATCGAGTATATTAAAGTCCCCTGATCGAGTATAACAAAGTCCACTCATCAAGTATAAAAAGATCCCTCATCGAGTATAAGAAAGTCTCCTGGTCGAAAATAACAAAGTCCCCTGATCGAGTATAACAAAGTCACCTGAACGAATATAACAAAGCCCCCTGAACGAGTATAACTAAGCCCCCTGAACGAGAATAACAAAGATACCTGATCAAGTATAACAAAGTGCCCTGATAGAGTATAACAAAGTCCCGTGATCGAGTATAACAAAGCCCACTGATCGAGTATAACAAAGCCCCCTGATCGAGTATAACAAAGTCCCCTGATCCGAGTATAATAACGTCCCTGATCCAGTATAAATAAAGTCCCTGATCGAGAGTATAACAAAATCCCTGATCGAGGTGTAACAAAGGTCCCTGATCGGGTGTAACAAAGTCCCTCATCGAGTATAACAAAGTCCACTGATCAGGTATAACAAGGCCCCTCATCAAAAGTACAACAAAGAGTCCCTGATCAGGTATAACAAGTCCCTGATTGGAGTATAAACAAAGGCCCTTATCAGGTATAACAATGGCCCTGATCAGCGAGCGTAACAAAGGCTCCTCATCCAGAGTATAACAAAGTCCCCTGATCAGGTATAACCAAAGTCCCCCGATCGAGTATAACAAAGGCCCTCATCTAGTATAACAAAGTCCCCTGATTGAGTAATACAAAGGCCCCTAGTCGAGTATAACAAAGTCCCCTGATCAAGAATAACAAAGAACCCTAATCGAGTATAACAAAGTCCCTAGATCCATTATAACAAAGTCATCTGATAGAGTAAAACAAAGGCCCCTCATCGCGTATAACAAAGTCCCCTGATCGAGTATAACAAAGTCCACTGATCGTGTATAACAAAGCCCCTTGATCGAGCATAACAAAGTCCCCTGATCGAGTATAACAAAGTCTCCTGATCAAACATAACAAAGGCCCCTCATCGAGTATAACAAAGTCCCCTGATCGAGTATAACAATGGCCCCTTATCGAGTATAACAAGGCCCCTCATCGAGTACAACAAAGCCCCCTGATCGAGAACAACAAAGTCCCCTGATCGAGTATAACAAAGTCCTCTGATCGAGTATAACAAAGTCCCCTCATCGAGTATAACAAAGAGTCCTTATCGGTATAATAAAGTCACCTGATCGAGTATAACAAATTCCCCTGATTGAGTACAAAAAAGTCCCCTGATCGAGTGTAACAAAGTCTCCTGATCGAGTATAACAAAGGCCCCTCATCGAGTATAACAAAGTCCCCTGATCGAGTATAATAACATTCCCTGATCGAGCATAACAAAGGCCCCTAATCGAGTATAAGAAAGTCCCTGATCGAGTATAACAAAGTCCCCCGATCGAGTATAACGAAGGCCCCTAATCGAGTATAACAAAAGTCCCTGATTGGGGGTACCTTGAGTCCCTGATCGAGTATAACAAAGGCCCCTGATCGAGTATAACAAAAGTACCCTGATCGAAAAAAAATTATAACAAAGGCCCTCATCGAGTATAACAAAGCCCCTAATCCAGGTATAACAAAGCCCCCTGATCGAGTATAACAAAGCCCCCTGATCGAGTATAACAAAGGCCCCTGATCGAGTATAACAAAGGGCCCTGATCTAGTATACCAAAGGCCCCTGATCGAGTATAACAAAGTCCCTTGATCGAGTATAACAAATGCCCCTTAACGAGTAAAACAAAGACCCCTGATCGAGTATAACAAAGTCCCCTGATCGAGTATATCAATGTCCCCTGATCGAGTATAACAACGTCCCCTGATAGAGTATAACAAAGCCCCATGATCGAGTATAGCAAAGTCCCCTGATCGAGTATATTAAAGTCCCCTGATCGAGTATAACAAAGTCCATTGATCAAGTATAAAAAGATCCCTCATCGAGTATAAGAAAGTCTCCTGATCGAGAATAACAAAGTCCCCTCATCGAGTATAACAAAGTCACCTGAACGAATATAACAAAGCCCCCTGAACGAGTATAACTAAGCCCCCTGAACGAGTATAACAAAGATACCTGATCGAGTATAACAAAGTGCCCTGATAGAGTATAACAAAGTCCCCTGATCGAGTATAAAGCCCCACTGATCGAGGAATAACAAAAGCCCCCTGATCGAGAGTATAACAAAAAAGTCCCTGATCGAAGGTATAATAACGTCCCTGAATCCAGTATAATAAAGTCCCTGATCGGTATAACAAAAATCACACTTGATCCGGGTGTAACCAAAGTCCCTGATCCAGGTGTAACAAAAGTCCCTTGATCGAGTATAACAAAAGGCCCCTCATCAGGTATAACAAAGTCCCTGATCGAGTATAACAAAGTCCCTCATCGAGTATAACAAAAGGCCCTCATCGAGTATAAAAAGTCCCTGATCGAGTATAATAACGTCCACTGATCAGGTATAACCAAAGTCCCCTGATAAGGTATAACAAAGTCCCTGATCGAGTATAAGAAAGGCCCTCATCGAGTATAAAAAAGTCCCTGATCGAGTATAATAACGTCCTGATCAGGTATAACAAGTCCTCATCGAGTTTAACAAAGGCCCTCATCGGTATAACAAAGTCCCCTGATCGAGTATAACAACGTCCCCTGATAGAGTATAACAAAGCCCCCTGATCGAGTATAGCAAAGTCCCCTGATCGAGTATATTAAAGTCCCCTGATCGAGTATAACAAAGACCACTATCGAGTATAAAAAGTCCCCTCATCGAGTATAAGAAAGTCTCCTGATCGAGAATAACAAAGTCCACTGATCGAGTTTAACAAAGTCACTTGAACGAGTATAACAAAGCCCCCTGAACGAGTATAACAAAGATACCTGATCGAGTATAAAAAGTGCCCTGATAGAGTTTAACAAAGTTCCCTAATCGAGTATAGCAAAGTCAAATGATCGAGTATATTAAAGTCCCCTGAACGAGTATAACAAAGTCCACTGATCGAGTATAACAAAGACCCCTGATCAAGTATAACAAAGCCCCCTGATCGAGTATAACAAAGCTACCTCATCGAGTATAACAAAAGCCCCTGATCGAGCATAACAAAGTCCCCTGATCAAGTATAACAAAGACCCCTGATCGAGTAGAACAAAGCTCCCTGAAAGAGGATAACAAAGATCCGTGATCGAGTATAACAAAGCTACCTCATCGAGTATAACAAAAGCCCCTGATCGAGCATAACAAAGTCCCCTGATCAAGTATAACAAAGTCCCCTGATAGAGTATATCAAACTTCCCTGATCGACTATAGCAAAGTCCACTGATCGAGTATAACAAAGATCCCTGATCGAGTATAACAAAGTCCCCTGATAGAGTATAATAAAGTCCCCTGATCGAGTATAACAAAGCCCCCTCATCGAGTATAACAAAGGCCCCTGATCGAGTACAGCAAAGGCCCCTCATCGAGTAAAACAAAGGCCCCTGATCGAGTATAACAGAGTCCCCTCCTCAAGAATAACAAAGCCCCTCATCGTGTATAACAAAATCCCCTCATCGAGTGTAACAAAGTCCCCTGATCAAGTATAACAAAGTCCCCTGATCGAGTATAACAAAAGGTACTTTTCGAGTATAACAAAGTCCCTGATCCCGGGGTATAACCGAAACTCCTCATCAGTATAACAAGGCCCTGATGAAATATATAACAAAGTCCCCTGATCAGTATAACAAAAGTCCCTGATCAAACATAACAAGCCCTCTTGGTGTGCAAAGTCAGCCAGTCGAGTATATTAAAAGTCCCTGATCTGGTATAACAAAGTCCACTGATCGAGTATAACAAAAGATCCTGATCCAAGTATAATAAAGCCTCTGATCGAGTATAACAAAGCCCTGATCGAGTATAACAAAGTCCCCTGATCAGGTATATTAAAGTCCCCTGATCCGGGTATAACCAAGAGTCCACTGATCAGGTATATAACAAAACCCTGATCTAGTATAACAAAAGCCCCCTGATCGAGAGTATAACAAAAGCCCCTAATCGAGTATAACAAAGGCCTCATCTAAGTACAACAAAGTCCCCTGATCGAGTATAACAAAGTCCCCTGATTGAGTATAACAAAGGCCCCTTATCGAGTATAACAAAGTCCCCTGATCGAGTGTAACAAAGGCTCCTCATCGAGTATAACAAAGTCCCCCGATCGAGTATAACAAAGGCCCTCATCGAGTATAACAAAGTCCCGTGATTGAGTAAAACAAAGGCCCCGAGTCGAGTATAACAAAGTCCCCTGATCAAGAATAACAAAGAACCCTGATCGAGTATAACAAAGACCCCTGATCAAGTATAACAAAGCCCCCTCATCGAGTATAACAAAGCCCCCTAATCGAGTATAACAAAGGCCCCTCATCGAGTGTAACAAAGTCCCCTCATTGAGTATAACAAAGTCCACTGATCGAGTATAACAAAGGCCCCTCATCAAGTACAACAAAGTCCCCTTATCGAGTATAAGAAAGTCCCCTGATTGAGTATAACAAAGGCCCCTTATCGAGTATAACAAAGTCCCCTGATCGAGTGTAACAAAGGCTCCTCATCGAGGATAACAAAGTCCCCTGATCGAGTATAACAAAGTCCCCCGATCGAGTATAACAAAGGCCCTCATCGAGTATAACAACGTCCCCGGATTGAGTAAAACAAAGGCCCCTAGTCGAGTATAACAAAGTCCCCTGTTCAAGAATAACAAAGAACCCTGATCGAGTATAACAAAGTCCCCTGGTCGAGTATAACAAAGGCCCCTCATCAAGTATAATAAAGTCCCCTTATCGAGTATAATAACGTCACCTGATCGCGTATAACAAATTCCCCTGATCGAGTACAAAAAAGTCCCCTGATCGAGTGTAACAAAGTCCCCTGATCGAGTATAACAAAGGCCCATCATCGAGTATAACACAGTCCCCTGATCGAGTATAATAACGTCCCCAGATCGAGTATAACAAAGGCCCCTGATCGAGTATAAGAAAGTCCCTGATCGAGTATAACAAAGTCCCCCGATCGAGTATAACAAAGGCCCCTAATCGAGAGTATAACAAGGACCTGATCGAGAGTATAACAAAGGCCCTCATCGGTATAACAAAGCCCTTATCAGGTATAACAAAAGCCCCTGATCCAGGTATAACAAAGCCCCTGATCGAGTATAACAAAGGCCATGGTCGGAAACAACAAAGTCCCCTGATCGAGTATAACAAAGGCCCCTTATCGAGTAAAACAAAGACCCCTGATCGAGTATAACAAAGTCCCCTGATCGAGTATATCAAAGTCCCCTGATCGAGTATAACAACATCCCCTGATAGAGTATAACAAAGCCTCCTGATCGAGTATAGCAAAGTCCCATGATCGAGTATGTTAAAGTCCCCTGATCGAGTATAACAAAGTCCACTGATCAAGTATAAAAAGATCCCTCATCGAGTATAAGAAAGTCTCCTGATCGAGAATAACAAAGTCCCCTAATCGAGTATAACAAAGTCACCTGAACGAATATAACAAAGCCACCTGAACGAGTATAACTAAGCCCCCTGAACGAGTATAACATAGATACCTGATCGAGTATAACAAAGTGCCCTGATAGAGTATAACAAAGTCCCCTAATCGATTATACAAAGCCCACTGATCGAGTATAACAAAGCCCCCTGATCGAGTATAACAAAGTCCCCTGATCGAGTATAATAACGTCCCCTGATCCAGTATAATAAAGTCCCCTGATAGAGTATAACAAAGTCCCCTGATCGATTATACAAAGCCCACTGATCGAGTATAACAAAGCCCCCTGATCGAGTATAACAAAGTCCCCTGATCGAGTATAACAAAGTCCCCTAATTGAGTATAACAAAGGCCCCTTATCGAATATAACAAAGTCCCCTGATCGAGTGTAACAAAGGCTCCTCATCGAGTATAACAAAGTCCCCTGATCAAGTATAACAAAGTCCCCCGATCGAGTATAACAAAGGCCCTCATCGAGTATAACAAAGTCCCCTGATTGAGTAAAACAAAGGCCCCTAGTCAAGTATAACAAAGTTCCCTGATCAAGAACAACAAAGAACCCTGATCGAGTATAACAAAGTCCCTAGATCCAGTATAACAAAGTCATCTGATAGAGTAAAACAAAGGCCCCTCATCGAGTATAACAAAGTCCCCTGATCGAGTATAACAAAGTCCACTGACCGAGTATAACAAAGCCCCTTGATCGAGCATAACAAAGTCCCCTGATCGAGTATAACAAAGTCCCCTGATCAAACATAACAAAGGCCCCTCATCGAGTATAACAAAGGCCCTAGTCGGAAGGTATAACAAAGGGCCTGATCCTAGTATACCAAAAGGCCCCTGATCGCGAGTATAACAAAGTCCTGATCGAGTATAACAAATGCCCCTTAACGAGTAAAACAAAGACCCCTGATCGAGTATAACAAAGTCCCCTGATCGAGTATATCAATGTCCCCTGATCGAGTATAACAACGTCCCCTGATAGAGTATAACAAAGCCCCATGATCGATTATAGCAAAGTCCCCTGATCGAGTATATTAAAGTCCCCTGATCGAGTATAACAAAGTCCACTGATCAAGTATAAAAAGATCCCTCATCGAGTATAAGAAAGTCTCCTGATCGAGAATAACAAAGTCCCCTCATCGAGTATAACAAAGTCACCTGAACGAATATAACAAAGCCCCCTGAACGAGTATAACTAAGCCCCCTGAACGAGTATAACAAAGATACCTGATCGAGTATAACAAAGTGCCCTGATAGAGGTATAACAAAAGTCCCCTGATCAAAAATTATAATAAAGGCCCACTGATCGAGAATAACAAAGCCCCTGATCGGGTATAACAAAGTCCCTGATCGAGTAACAATAACGTCCCTGATCCGGTATAATAGATCCTGATCAGGTATAACGAAATTCCGCTGATCCGGGTGTAACAAAGATCTCTGATCCAGAGTGTAACAAAGTCACCCTGATCGAGAGTATAAACAAAAGGCCCCTCATCAGGTATAACAAAGTCCCTGATCCGGAGTATAACAAAGTCCCCTCATCGAGTATAACAAAAGGCCCCTCATCGGTATAAAAAAGTCCCCTGATCGAGTATAATAACGTCCACTGATCGAGTATAACAAAGTCCCCTGATCGATTATAACAAAGTCCCCTGATCGAGTATAAAAAAGGCCCCTCATCGAGTATAACAAAGTCCCCTCATCGAGTATAATAACGTCCCCTGATCGAGTATAACAAAGTCCCCTCATCGAGTTTAACAAAGGCCCCTCATCGAGTATAACAAAGTCCCCTGATCGAGTATAACAACGTCCCGTGATAGAGTATAACAAAGCCCGCTGATCGAGTAGAGCAAAGTCCCCTGATCGAGTATATTAAAGTCCCCTGATCGAGTATAACAAAGACCACTATCGAGTATAAAAAGTCCCCTCATCGAGTATAAGAAAGTCTCTTGATCGAGAATAACAAAGTCCCCTGATCGAGTATAACAAAGTCACCTGAACGAGTATAACAAAGCCCCCTGAACGAGTATAACAAAGATACCTCATCGAGTATAAAAAGTGCCCTGATAGAGTATAACAAAGTTCTCTAATCGAGTATAGCAAAGTCCAATGATCGAGTATATTAAAGTCCCCTGATCGAGTATAACAAAGTCCACTGATCGAGTATAACAAAGACCCCTAATCAAGTATAACAAAGCCCCCTGATCGAGTATAACAAAGCTACCTCATCGAGTATAACAAAAGCCCCTGATCGAGCATAACAAAGTCCCCTGATCAAGTATAACAAAGACCCCTGATCGAGTAGAACAAAGCTCCCTGAACGAGGATAACAAAGATCCCTGATCGAGTATAACAAAGTCCCCTGATAGAGTATAATAAAGTCCCCTGATCGAGTATAACAAAGTCCCCTGATCGAGTGTAACAAAGGCTCCTCATCGAGTATAACAAAACCCCTGATCGAGTATAACAAAGTCCCCTGATCGAGTATATAACAAAGTCCCCTGATCAAACATAACAAAGCCCCCTCATCGAGTATTGCAAAGTCCAATGATCGAGTATATTAAAGTCCCCTGATCGAGTATAACAAAGTCCACTGATCGAGTATAACAAAGACCCCTGATCAAGTATAACAAAGCCCCCGTGATCGAGTATAACAAAGCCCCCTAATCGAGTATAACAAAGGACCTCATCAGTACAACAAAGTCCCCTGATCGAGTATAACAAAGTCCCCTGATTGAGTATAACAAAGGCCCCTCATCGAGTATAACAAAGTCCCCTGATCGAGTGTAACAAAGGCTCCTCATCGAGGATAACAAAGTCCCCTGATCGAGTATAACAAAGTCCCCCGATCGAGTATAACAAAGGCCCTCATCGAGTATAACAACGTCCCCGGATTGAGTAAAACAAAGGCCCCTAGTCGAGTATAACAAAGTCCCCTGATCAAGAATAACAAAGAACCCTGATCGAGTATAACAAAGTCCCTAGATCCAGTATAACAAAGTCATCTGATAGAGTAAAACAAAGGCCCCTCATCGAGTATAACAAAGTCCCCTGATCAAGTATAACAAAGTCCACTGATCGAGTATAACAAAGCCCCTTGATCGAGCATAACAAAGTCCCCTGATCGAGTATAACAAAATCCCCTGATCAAACATAACAAAGGCCCCTCATCGAGTATAACAAAGTCCCCTGATCGAGTATGACAATGGCCCCTTATCGAGTATAACAAGGCCCCTCATCGAGTACAACAAAGCCCCCTAATCGAGTACAACAAAGTCCCATGACCGAGTATAACAAAGTCCCCTGAGCGAGTATAACAAAGGCTCCTCATCGAGTATAACAAAGGCCCCTGATCGAGTATAAGAAAGTCCCTGATCGAGTATAACAATGTCCCCCGATCGAGTATAACAAAGTCCCCTGATCGAGTATAACAAAGGCCCCTGATCGATTATAACAAAGTACCCTGATCGAGTATAACAAAGGCCCCGATCGAGTATAACAGCACTTGATCGAGAGCAACAAAGGCCCTCATCGAGTATTACAAAGCCCCTAATTGAGTATAACAGAGTCTCTGATCGAGTATAACAAAGCCCCCTGATCGAGTATAACAAAGGCCCCTGATCGAGTATAACAAAGGCCCCTGATCTAGTATACCAAAGGCCCCTGATCGAGTATAACAAAGTCCCCTGATTGAGTATAACAAATGCCCCTTAACGAGAAAAACAAAGACCCCTGATCGAGTATAACAAAGTCCCCTGATCGAGTATATCAAAGTCCCCTGATCGAGTATAACAACGTCCCCTGATAGAGTACAACAAAGCCCCATGATCGAGTATAGCAAAGTCCCCTGATCGAGTATATTAAAGTCCCCTGATCGAGTATAACAAAGTCCACTGATCAAGTATAAAAAGATCCCTCATCGAGTATAAGAAAGTCTCCTGATCGAGAATAATAAAGTCCCTTGATCGAGTATAACAAAGTCACCTGAACGAATATAACAAAGCCCCCTGAACGAGTATAACTAAGCCCCCTGAAAGAGTATAACAAAGATGCCTGATCGAGTGTAACAAAGTGCCCTGATAGAGTATAACAAAGTCCCCTATCGAGTATAACAAAACCCACTGATCGAGTAAAACAAAGCCCCCTGATCGAGTATAACAAAGTCCCCTGATCCAGTATAATAAAGTCCCCTGATCGAGTATAACACAGTCCCCTGATCGTGTATAACAAAATCCCCTGATCGAGTATAACAAAGTCCCCTGATCGAGTGTAACAAAGGCCCCTCATCGAGTATAACAAAGGCCCCTCATCGAGTATAACAAGTTCTCGATCGAGTATAACAAAGTCCCTGATCGAGTATAACAAAGGCCCTCATCGAGTATAACAAGTCTCGATCGAGTATAATAACGTACCCTGATCGAGTATATAACAAAGTCCCCTGATCGAGTATAACAAAGTCCCTGATCGAGTATAATAAAGTCCCCTGATCGAGTATAACAAAGTCCCCTGGTCGAGTATAACAAAGTCTTCTCATCGAGTATTTCAAAGGCCCCTGATCGAGTATAACAAAGTCCCCTTATCGAGTATAACAAAGTCCCCTGATCGAGTATAACAAAGGCCCCTCATCGAGTATAACAAAGTCCCCTCATCGAGTATAACAAAGCCCCCTGATCGAGTAGAGCAAAGTCCCCTGATCGAGTATATTAAAGTCCCCTTATCGAGTATAACAAAGACCACTATCGAAAATAAAAAGTCCCTCATCGAGTATAAGAAAGTCTCCTGATCGAGAATAACAAAGTCCCCTGATCGAGTATAACAAAGTCCCCTGATCAAGAATAACAAAGAACCCTGATCGAGTATAACAAAGTCCCTAGATCCAGTATAACAAAGTCATCTGATAGAGTAAAACAAAGGCCCCTCATCGAGAATAACAAAGTCCCCTGATCGAGTATAACAAAGTCCACTGATCGGGTATAACAAAGCCCCTTGATAGAGCATAACAAAGTCCCCTGATCGAGTATAACAAAGTCCCCTGATCAAACATAACAAAGGCCCCTCATCGAGTATAACAAAGTCCCCTGGTCGAGTATGACAATGGCCCCTTATCGAGTATAACAAGGCCCCTCATCGAGTACAACAAAGCCCCTTGATCGAGTACAACAAAGTCCCCTGATCGAGTATAACAAAGTCCCCTGAGTCGAGTATAACAAAGGCTC
>NW_024756052.1:0-8287 GCF_018991925.1 Homarus americanus
CTGGTATTAGCGTTCCAGTTACGTATTGCTATTTCACAAAGCCTGTTCCAAGCGAACATGGCGCCGTGAACCTCTAATAGGGACCACTTATTGCAGCAGGTGATCAAACAACGTTTTGCAAATGTGGCAAAACCAGGGATCCATATATATTTCAAACGGGCATTAAAGCAGGACTGTATATAATCAAACACCCTCACACAGGATTTGAACCCACGATCTTAATTGTGACTGAGGAGCGCTACCTCTGGTATAGGACAATAAAAAGCAGTCCTGACTCTGCTATATTTAGAAAAGCCTGTTCAGCGGCTTATGGCACGTGAACCTCTAATAGAGACTACCCGTGCCGCTTAGGTGATCAGAGGAACGTTTTACCAATGCAGCTTCGAAACAAGGAGGATCCATAAATATTTCATTAGCCCAATAAAGCAAGCAGACTTTTATATATAATCCAACACCTCACTCCCGCTAGGATTTGAACCCACGATCTTATAATTTAGCGGCGGGGAATGCTGCACCTCTGGGCCACCAGGACAATAACAACAGTCCTAGACTCTGGTATATTTCACACAAAGCCTGTTCAACGAGCTTATGGCTGCCGTGAACCTCTAATAGCGACCCCGTGCCGCGGGTGATCAGAGCAACGTTTTACCGTCTTGGCTGAAACCGAGGGTCCGCATATATTTCGATGAACCATTAAAAGCGGGACTTCCAGCATCAATCAGCACCTCACCCGATTTTACAACCCGCGATCTTATAATTGTGACCGGGGCATACCTCTGGGCCACCAGGACAATAAAAGCAGTCCCTGAACTGCTATATTTCCACCTGAAGCCTGTTCAAAGGCTTATGGCGCCGTGAACCTCTAATGGGACCCCCGTGCCGCTTAGGTGATCAAAGGTAACGTTTTGCAAATGTGGCCTTTGAAACCCGATGATCCGCCTTATATTTCATTAGACCATTAAAGCACGCGGACTTCAACATATAATCAACTCACCCCACCAGGATTTGACCACGATCTTATAATTTGGCAGGCCGAGAACGCTACCTCTGGGCCGCAGGACATAAAAGCATTCCTAGACTTTGCTATATTTCACAGCTGTTCGCTTGAGCTTATGGCGCCGTGAACCTCTAATGGGGACCCCCCGTGCGGCAATTGATCAGAGCAACGTTTTTACCGTCGTGGCTTCGAAACCGAGGGATCCATATATATTTCATTAGACCCATTAAATACGGGACTTTAACGCCTAATCAACACACCACCAGGATTTGAACCCACGATCTTATAATTGTGACCGGGGAACGCTTCCTCTGAGCCTGGGACAATAAAAAGCAGTCCTAGACTCTGCTATATTTCACACAAAGCCTGTTCCGCGAGCTTATGGCACCGTGAACCTCTAATGGGGACCACTTGTGCCGCTTAGGTGATCAGAGCAACGTTTTACCGTCTTGACTTCAGAAACAAGGAGGATCCAAAAATGTTTCGTGGCCCAATAAAACAAGCGGAACTTTTACATATAATCAACACCTCACCCACCAGGATTTGAACACGATCTTATAATAATCGTGACCGGGGAGAATACACCTCTGGGCCACCGGGACAATAAAAAACAGTCCTAGACTCTGGTATATTTCACACAAAGCCTGTTCAATGAGCTTGTAACCGTGAACCTCTAATGGGGACCCCGTGGCGCCAGGTGATCAAAACAACACGTTTTTACCAAATGTATTGAAACCGAGGATCATATATATTTCATTAGACCATTAAAGCACGCGGACTTCAACATATAATCAACACCGCGCCCAACCAGGATTTGGGCTTACAGTCTTATAATTGTGACGAGCGCTACCTCTGGGTACACCAAGGACAGCTAAGTAGTCCTGAACTCTGCTATATTTCACACAAAGCCTGTTCAAGCAGGCTTACGCTACGTGAACTCTAATGGGGACCACCCGTGCCGCTTAAGGCTGATCGGAAGGTTTGCAAATGCGGCTTTGAAACAAGGAGGATCCATAAATATTTCATTAGCCCAATAAAGCAAGCAGACTTTTACATATAATCACTCCTCCCCCACAGGATTTGGGCCAGCGATCTTATAATTTGTGGCGAGGAACGCTACCTCTGGTACTGGGACAATAAAGCAGTTCTGGACTCTTTATTTTCACACAAAGCCTGTTCAATGAGCTTATGGCACGTGAACCTCTAATGGGGACCACCTGTGCGCTTAGGTGATCAGAGGAACGTTTTTCGTATGGCTTCGAAACGGAGGATCCATAAATATTTCATTAGCCCAATAAAGCAAGCAGACTTTTACATATAATCAACACCTCACTTACCGGATTTGAACCCACGATCTTATAATTGTGACCGGGAATGCTACCTCTGGGCCTGGGACAATAAAAGCAGTCTGTCTCTGGTATATTTCACACAAAGCCTGTTTCAATGAGCTTATGGCGCCGTGAACCTAATGGGGACCCCCGTGCCGCTGTTGATCAGAGCAACGTTTTACCATCTTGGCTTCTGAAACCGAGGATCCATATATATTTCATTAGACCATTAATGCGCACCGGACAACATATAATCGCTTCCGCATAACCAGGATTTGAACCCGATCTTATAATTGTGACCGGGGAGCGCTACCTCTGGGCCGCAGGACAATAAAAATGATCCTAGACTCTGCTATATTTCACACAAAAGCCTGTTTCAGCGGGCTTGTAACGTGAACCTCTAATGGGACCACCTGTACGCTTAGGTGATCAGAGAACGTTTTACCGTCTTGACTTCGAAACAAGGAGGATCCATACCGTATTTCATTAGCCCAATAAAGCAAGCAGACTTTTTACATATAATCAACACCTCACCCCACCAGGATTTGAACCCGCGATCTTATGGTTGTGACGGGGAGCTACCTCTGGGCCACCAGGACAATAAAATGAGTCCTGGACTCTGCTATATTTCACACAAAGCCCTGTTCAAATAGCTTGTGGCGCTGTGAACTCTAATGGGGACCACCGTGCGCTTAGGTGATCGGAGACGTTTTACCAATCTTTGACTTTTAAAATAGGGGATCGGCATATATTTCATTAGCCCAATAAGCAGCGGACTTTTTCATATAATCAACTTCCTCCTTGCATGTTTGAACTGCGATCTTATAATTGTGACCGGGGAATGCTACCTCTGGGCCACCAGGACAATAAAAGCAGTCCCTGGTCTGGTATATTTCACAAAGCCTGTTCCAGCGAGCTTATGGTAGTGAACTCTAATAGCGACCCCCGTGCAGCAGTGATCAGGCAACGTTTTTACCAAATGTGGCTTCGAGCCCGATGATCATATATTCATTAGACCATTAACCGCGGACTTCAACATATAATCAACACCTCACCCCGCAAGTTTGAACCCAGGATATTTAATTGTCCGGGGAGCGCTACCTCTGGGCCGCAGGACAATAAGCAGTCTAGACTCTGCTATATTTCACCAAAGCCTGTTCAACGAGGCTTATGGGTGTTTGGGGGGTGCCATTGGTGATCAGAGCAACGTTTTTAAATGCGGCGAGCAAGGGGATCATATATATTTCATTGACCAATGGTGGACTTCTACATATAGTCGGCACCTCACCCTGGGTTTGGAGCACGATCTTGTTGTGACCGGGGGATGCTACCTATGAGACTGGAGACAATAAAAGCAGTCTAGACTCTGCTATATTTTTTCACTAAAGCCTGTTACGAGCTTGTGTGCGGTGAACCTCAAATGGGGACCACGAAGTGCCGCTTAGGTGATCAGACTAACATTTTGCAAATCTTGACTTCGAATGAGGATCTTATATTTCATTAGCCCAATAAACCATATGGACTTCTCATTTTATTCACCTCACCCCACCGGGATTTGAACACACGATCTTAAATTGTGACGGGGCAGTCCTCTTGGGCCACCAGGACGTAAAAGCAATCCTAGACTCTGTATTTTACAAAGCCTGTTCATTGAGCTTATGGGCCGTGAACCTCCTAATGGGGACACCCCGTGCGCAGAGTGATCAGAACAGGTTTTAAGTGTGGCTTCGAGGCGAGGATCCATATGTATTTCATTAGACCATTAAAAGGCTTTGGACTTCTACATATAATCTTACCTCCCCACAGGATTTGAGCCACAATCTTTTTGTTACCTGAGGGGCCATTCTTCGGGCCTGGGACAATAAAAGCAGTCTAGACTCTGCTATATTTCACACAAAAGCCTGTTCAACGAGTTTTTGGCGCCGTGAACCTCTGTGGGATTACCCGTGCAGCAGGTGATCAGACCAACATTTTACCAATCACGAATTCAGACAAGAGGGTTCATATATATTTCATTAGACCATTAAAACGCGGTTTTAACTTACCTTCAACACCTCCTTACCAGGTTTGAACCCGATCTATAATTGTCACGGAGAGATTCCTCTGGGCCTGGATAAGTAAAAGCAGTCCTAGATTCTGCTATATTTCACACAAAGCCTGTTCAAGCGAGCTTATGGGCGCCGTGAACCTCTAATGGGGAACACCCGTTCCACTTAGGTGATCAGAGCAACGTTTTTACCAAATGCGACTTCGAAACACGAGGATCCATATATATTTCATTTGCCGGGACTTACCTCTGGGCCACCAGGACAATAAAAGCAGTACTAGACTCTGCTATAGCTGCAAAGCCTGTTCAACGAGTTTATGGCGCCGTGAACCTCTAATAGGGGACCACCCGTGCGCTTGGTGATCAGACCAGCATTTGCCAATGCTGCTATTCATCTAGAGATTTGAACCGATCTTATAATTGTGACCGGGGAACGCTACCTCTGGGCCACCAGGACAATAAAAGCAGTCCCTAGACTCTGCTATATTTCACACAAAGCCTGTTCAACGAGGCTTATGGCGCCGTGAACCTCTAATGAGGACCCCCGTGCCGCTTAGGTGATCAGGCAACGTTTTGCAAATGTGGCTTCGAGCCCAAAGGGATCCATATATATTTCATTGTTAGACCATTAAAACACACGGACTTCAACATATAATCAACACCTCACCCCACCAGGATTTGAACCCACGATCTTATAATTTGTGACGAGAGCTACCTCTGGGCCACCAGGACAATAAAAGCAGTCCTAGACTCTATTTCACACAAAACCTGTTCAACGAGCTTATGGCACCGTGAACCTCTAATGGGGACCACCCGTGCGCTTAGGTGATCAGAGCAACGTTTTGCAAATGCGACGAAACAAGGAGGATCCATAAATGGCTAAATTAGCCCAATAAAGCAAGCAGACTTTTACATATAATCAGCACCTCACCCACCAGGATTTGAACCCACGATCTTATAATTGTGACCGGGAATGCTACCTCTGGGCCTGGGACAATAAAGCAGTCTAGACTCTGGTATATTTCACACAAAGCCTGTTCAACGAGCTTATGGCGCCGTGAACCTCTAACAATAGGGGACCCCGTGCGCTTAGGTGATCAGAGCAACGTTTTACCAAATGTGGCTTCGAAACCCGAGGATCCATATATATTTCATTAGACCATTAAAGCAAGCGGACTTCAACATATAATCAGCTTACCTCACCCCCACCAGGATTTGAACCCCACGATCTTATAATTTGTGACCGGGGAACGCTACCTCTGGGCCACCAGGACAATAAAGTAGTCTAGACTCTGCTATATTTCACACAAAAGCCTGTTCAACGGGCTTATGGCACCGTGAACCTCTAATGGGGACCACCCGTGCCGCTTAGGTGATCAGAGGAACGTTTACCAAATGCGGCTTCGAAACAAGGAGAATCCATAAATATTTCATTATCCCAATAAAGCAGCAGGCTTTACATATAATCAACACCTCACCCCACCAGGATTTGAACTGATCTTATAATTGTGACGAGGAATGCTACCTAGCAGTCCTAGACTCTGCTATATTTCACATGCCTGTTCAACGAGCTTATGGCACCGTGAACCTAATGGGGACCACCCCTGCCGCTTAGGGGTGATCAGGAGCAACGTTTACTAAAATGCACTTCCTAAAACAAGAAGATCCACAAATATTTCATTAGACCAATAAAGCAAGCAGACTTTAACATATAATCAACACCTAAATCCACTAAGGATTTGAACCCACGATCTTATAATTGTGACCAGAACGCCACCTCTGGGCCAATTAGACAATAAAAGAACCCAGACTCTCATATTTCACACAAAGCCTGTTCAACGAGCTTATGGCCGTGAACCTCTAATGGGGAACACCCTCAACTTAGGTGATCAGAGAAACGTTTCCAAATATGCTTCGAAAAACGAGGATCAAAAATATTTCATTAGCCCAATAAAGCAAGCAGACTTCACATATAATCAACACCTCACACCACCAGATTTGAAACCACATCTTATAACAGACTGGGAACAAGCACCTCAGCCACAGGACAATAAAAGCAGTCCTAGACCTGTTATACACACAAAGCCTGTTCAACGAGCTTATGGCGCCGCTGAACCACTATAGGCGACAAAACGTGCCGCTTTAGGTGATCAGACAACGCTACCAAATGCTGCTTGAAACACGAGGATCAAATATACCTTCATTAGACCATTAAAGCACTCGGACTTCAACATATAATCAACACTCACCCCACTAGGATTTGAACCCACGATCTTATAATTGTGACCGGGGAATACCGGGCCACCAGGACAATAAAGAATTCCTAGACTTTGCTATATTTCACACAAAGCCTGTTCACTAGCTTATAACTGCGTGAACCTCTAATGGGGACCCCTGTGCCGCTTAGGTGATCAGAGCAACGTTTTACCAAATGTGGCTTCAAACCCGAGGATCCATATATATTTTACAACCATTAAAGCAAGGCAGATTCTAACATATAATCAACACTCAATCTCACCAGGATTTGAACCCACGATCTTATAATGACTGGGGAATGCTACCCTGGGCCACCAGGACAATAAAAGCAGTCCTAGACTTTAACAGGATTTACACAAAGCCTGTTCAACGAGCTTATGGCGCCGTGAACTTCTAATGCAGACCCTCAGGCCGCTTAGGGTGATCAGATCAACGTTTTACCAAATGTGGCTTCAAACCCGAGGATCCATATATATCATTAGACCATTAAAGGCGACTTCAACATATAATCAACACCTCACCACCAGGATTTAAACCCACGATCTTATATCAGACCGGGAACGCTACCTCTGGGCCACCAGGACACTAAAAGCATCTCTAGACTTTGCTATATTTCACACAAAGCCTCTCAACGAGCTTATGGCGCCGTGAACTCTAACGGGACCCCTGTGCCAGTGATCAGAGCAACGTTTTACCAAATGTAGCTTGAAACCCGAGGATCCATATATATATTTCATTAGACCATTAAACAAGCAAACGATTTCAACATATAATCAACACTCACCCCACCAGGATTTGAACCCACGATCTTATAATTGTCACCGGGGAACGCTAACCTCGGGCCACCAGGACAATAAAAGCAGTCCTAGACTCAGCTATATTTCACACTAAAGCCTGTTCAACGAGATAACACGTGAACCTCTAATAAACCTACTCGTACGCCAGCATCAGAGCAACGTTTTACCAAATGCGGCTTGAAACAAGGAGGATCCAAAAATATTTCATTAGCACCAATAAAGCAAGCAGACTTTTAACATATAATCAACACATTACCCCACCAGGATTTGAACCCACGATCTTATAATTGTGACCGGGAATGCTACCTCTGGGCCACCAGACAATAAAAGCAGTCCTAGACTGTAAATATTTCACACAAAGCCTGTTCAATGAGCTTATGGTGCCGTGAACCTCTAATGGGGATCAATGTCCGCTTAGGGTGATCAGAGCAACGTTTTACCAAATGTGGCTTCGAAACCCGAGGATCCATATATATTTCATTAGACCATTAAAGCAAGCGGACTTCTAAACATATAATCAACACTCACCCAACCTGGATTTGAACCCACGATCTTATACAGTGACCGGGGAACGCTACCTCTGGGCCACCAGGACACAATAAAAGCAGTCCTAGACTTCAAAGTATATTTCACACAGCCTGTCTAACGAGCTTATGGCACCGAACCTCTAATGGGGACCACCGGCAGCCATTAGGTGACAAGAGAACGTCTTCACTAAATGCGCTTGAAACAAGAGGATCCACAAATATTTCATTAGCCCAATAAAGCAAGACTTTTACATATAATCAACACCACCCCACCAGGATTTGAACCCACGACCTATAATTGTGACCGGAATGTCATCAACACAGGACAATAAAAG
>NW_024756053.1:0-14089 GCF_018991925.1 Homarus americanus
TTATTATCCTTCAAGTTATCCGTTTAGCGAAGGTTAGAGTGTCAGGTGCCAAGTGTTGAGGCACCTATAGTCACAGGTCAAGAGTGGTGGAAGAGGGGGAGGTGGGGTGGCACCAGCAGGGGGGGGGGGAGTTGTGTGTTTATGTGTGTCATCCACTGGACTTGTCACTATTGGCTGGCTGGCTGGCTGGCTCGTCCTCCAACCTCCTCTGGGACTTGAGCTTGTAGATTGGAGAGGTTGCCAGCACGACAGCGTCTACCTTCGTTAGCTTGGTGACCCCTGTCGTTATCAGCCACCATTCTCGTTAGAAAGGCATTTGTACCTGTTAAACAGACACCTATCGTCGTTTAGGCAGGGAGTACTGTTGTTCGATAGACTGTATAATCGGTAGACAGACACCTGTTATCATTAGACAGGTGGGTATGTTATAGGGCGTCTGGGTCCTTGAGATAACAGCTAATATAATTTATACGTCGCTTGCCACACTGTTATCATCTGAAGATAAGTAAAAAAAAAAAAGGTGAGAAATTGAGAACTTTCGTCGCACAATTCTTTAAAAAAATGTTCTGCCTAAACGACACAGCAGCATCTCTTGACATGAAGCAGAACTGAGGTGAAGGATTCTTACGCTGACTGCGCCCTTCACCACATCATTCCCTCCTTCACGAGTCACTCGGGACATCGTGTGTAGGACTCCAGCAGGTGGTAGCTCCTTGCAGATGTCCTCATGCCAGAGACTGAAGGGACAACAAGACACACGAATGCTATTTTTTTTAATTATAAAATTTCAATGAAAATGATATGTTTATAAATTAATACTCAATTTATTAAGAACAAAAAATATCATTGGGTAAAAGTAATTATACAAGTTTGTGAAAGTATCTGATCATGTTTGTTTTTCACTTAAAGGATAGATATTTTTTTTTCTTAAGATTATATTTATATTTTTGTTTTCGTTTAATTCTTACATTTGGTTATTTTGGGGGATTTTATTTTTTATTGGAATATTTTAATGAATTTTTATGTCTGTTTGTCTGTCTGTCTCTCCATCCATACTAAACACATATTGTCTACATTCACTGGTCGACCATCCATCCATCCATTCACCGAACCAACCAACCAACCAACCACCATACCATCCACCATCCATCCATTCATCCATCCATCCATCCATCCACCGAACCAACCACCACACCAACCACCATACCAACCCTCCATCCATCCATCCATCCATCCATCCATCCATCCATCCATCCATCCACCCATCCATCCACCGAACCAACCACCACACCAACCCTCCATCCATCCATCCATCCACCCATTCATCCATCCATCCATCCATCCATCCATCCATTCATCCATCCATCCATCCATCCATCCATCCATACACTAATCTACTGGCCGGGAGGAGAATAAGAGTTGCCAGTTAACCATATATTGTGTAGTGGCGACCATCCATCCATCCATCCATCCATCCATCCATCCATCCATCCTTCCATCCATCCATCCATTCATCCATCCATCCATCCATCCATCCATGCATGCATCCATCCATCCATCCATCCATCCATCCTTCCATCCATCCTTCCATCCATCCTTCCATCCATCCATTCATCCATAGATGGATGGATGGATGGATGCATGTATGCATCCATCCATCCATCCATCCATCCATCCTTCCATCCATCCATCCATCCATCCTTCCATCCATCCTTCCATCCATCCATTCATCCATAGATGGATGGATGGATGGATGCATGTATGAATCCATCCATCCATCCATCCATCCATCCTTCCTTCCATCCATCCTTCCATCCATCCTTCCATCCATCCATTCATCCATCCATTCATCCATCCATGCCTCCATCCATGCCTCCATCCATGCCTCCATCCATCCATCCATCCATCCATGCATCCATCCATCCATGCATCCATCCATGCCTCCATCCATGCATCCATCCATGCCTCCATCCATGCATCCATCCATCCATCCATCCATCCATTCATTCATTCATTCATCCATCCATCCATTCATCCATCCATCTATCCATTCTTCCATCCATCCATCCATCCATCCATCCATCCATCCACTAATCTACTGGCCGGGAGGAGAATAAGAGTTGCCAGTTAGCCATTTATTGTGTAGTGGCGACCATGGAGGGTTAAGCCTATTAACCGTTGCTTCACGTATTACATATTAACGCTTGTGCCAACTACCCTAATGGACCGGGTGTATGAGGTGCGGGTGGGGGGTGAGGGGAGTGAGGGAGAGGAGTGAAATTGAGGTGGGGTGGGGAGGTAGAGATGATGAGGGGTAAGGGTGGGGGAGGTGCAGAGGAGTAGAGGTAATGAAGGGAAGTAAGGGGTAGAGGGGAGAGAGAATTGAAGTGGGGAATTAATGAGGAAGCAAAAAAATTGAGGAGGAAGTGTGAGGGGGTGTGAGAATGGGTTGGGTAGAGGGTGGGGGTTGGGGGTGAAGGTGTGGGGTATGGGTGGGGGTGAGGGTGGGGGTAAGGGTGGGGGAGAGGGTGGGGGGTAAGGGTGGGGGTGTGGGGGTAAGGGTGGGGGTGAGGGTGGAGGGGTAAGGGTGAGGGTGAGGGTGGAGGGGTAAGGGTGGGGGAAATAGGGAGGGAGGAGAGTAACTGGATTTATAGAATGAGAGACAGACAGACAGATAGTTAGATAACGCGATAAAAAAAACATACATAACAAAATTAATATTTTCCCTCTGCTCAACGAACCAAAAGTCACACACACACACACACATACATATATCACACACACACACACACACACACACACACACACACACATATATCACACACACATACACACACACACACATATATATCACACACACACACACACACACACACACACATATATAACACCTACCAAATTATATTAACTCCAGGTGGGTCAATTATGGTCCCACCAGTTAGTAAGCATATAATCAGATACAATTTCCTTATTTGCTTAACCTCAGAGAGTATAATTATACCTCAGGGGTAAAAGAGTATAATAGTATCATGCTCATTAGTTATTTTTCTTGTGGTTAAGTATCATTATAAGGCTTTCATGCTATTGGGATATATTTCTTAGTACTGGGGATATATTTCGAATTACTGGGGATATATTTCGTATTTACTGGGATATTTCGCAGTACTGGGGATATATTTCGTACTCCTGGGGATATATTTCGTAGTACTGGGGATATATTTCGTATTACTGGGGATATATTTCGTATTACTAGGATATTTCGTAGTACTGGGGATATATTTCGTATTACTAGGATATTTCGTAGTACTGGGGATATATTTCGTAGTACTGGGGATATATTTCGTAGTACTGGGGATATATTTCGTATTACTGGGATATATTTCGTAGGACTGGGGATATATTTCGTAGTACTGGGGATATATTTCGTAGTACTGGGGATATATTTCGTAGTACTGGGGATATATTTCGTAGTACTGGGGATATATTTCGTAGTACTGGGGATATATTTCGTAGTACTGGGGATATATTTCGTATTACTGGGATATTTCGTAGTACTTGGGATATATTTCGTAGTACTGGGGATATAGTTCGTAGTATTGGGGATATATTTCGTATTACTGGGCATATATTTCGTATTACTGGGTATATATTTCGTAGTACTGGGGATACATTTCGTATTACTGGGGATATATTTCGTACACTAAGAATATATTTCGCATACTAAGAATATGTCCCCTGTTCATAACACAAAAAAGGAATAAAATAAAAAATAACTTAGAAATTATAAGGGAAACAATTAATACTTTACAACAGCAAGAATGTTGAGTGTGAGTCAACAACCATCTGAGACCATCTGGTGCAAACAACCAACATTAAACAAGTCAGATCCATCTTAGGGTTAATGGCTCATTAAAAATATGTAATTAAGGTGATTAATTAAGGTGATTAAGGCATCATTTAGTTATATAATTAACATGGGAAGTGGAGATGTAAATTGTAAAGGTCATATAACAGTGGTTTGTGTTATGTATGTATGTACAGTATGTATGTATGTATGTATGTATGTATGTATGTTATTGTTATGATAGGCATAATTGAGTAGGGTAGTGTATATTTGTGTGACAGTGTAGTGTGGTAGTGTAGTGTGACAGCGTAGGGTGGCAGTGTAGTGTGACAGTGTAGTGTGGCAGTGTAGTGTGACAGTGTAGTGTGACAGTGTAGAATGACAGCGTAGTGTGGCAGCGTAGTGTGGCAGCGTAGTGTGACAGTGTACTGTGACAGTGTAGTGTGGCAGTGTAGTGTGGCAGTGTAGTGTGACAGTGTAGTGTGACAATGTAGTGTCACTGTAGTGTGGCAGTGTAGTGTGATAGTATAGTGTGGCAGTGTAGTGTAGCAGTGTAGTGTGACAGTGTAGTGTGTCAGTGTAGTGTCACTGTAATGTGGCAGTGTAGTGTGACAGTGTAGTGTGACAGCGTAGTGTGACAGTGTAGTGTGGTAGTGTAGTGTGACAGTGTAGTGTGACAGTGTAGTGTGACAGTGTAGTGTGGCAGTGTAGTGGGACAGTGTAGTGACAGTGTAGTGTGACACTGTAGTGTGGCAGTGTAGTGTGACAGCGTTGTGTGACAGTGTAGTGTGACAGTGTAGTGTCACTGTAGTGTGGCAGTGTAGCGTGGCAGTGTAGCGTGACAGTGTAGTGTGACTGTAGTGTGACAGTGTAGTGTGACAGTGTAGTGTGACAGTGTAGTGTGACAGTGTAGTGTGACAGTGTAGTGTGGCAGTGTAGTGTGACAGTGTAGTGTGACTGTCGTGTGACAGTGTAGTGTGGCAGTGTAGTGTGACAGTGTAGTGTGGCAGTGTGGTGTGACAGTGTGGTGTGACAGTATGGCAGTGTAGTGTGGCAGTGTAGTGTGGCAGTGTAGTGTGGCAGTGTAGTGTGGCAGTGTAGTGTGACTGTAGTGTGACAGTGTAGTGTGACTGTAGTGTGGCAGTAGGGTGTGTCATAGGAGGGAAGATCAGCTAAAACTAATGGCCCATCACTTTTTTGGTAGATTTTAGTGTAGATAAACAGAAAATAATTTCAGTTTCAATATTTTGCAACCTTTTGCTAGGTAAATTTTAGCGTGAAATTTATCGAAAATCTAACGTACAGCTGCATTAGTGCATTACAATTAAATAGTGAACATTGCTTTCTGACTTCATTCTTTAACAACCCAACTAACAATATTTTTTTCTGTTTCAGATTCTGATGCATTTATAAGTTGGTAATATTTGCGATGGCTGCTTGTGTCAGGACGAGGAACCAAAAATCCACCCATCTCAGTCACTATCTTGGGTCTGGGAGAGAGCTCCTGAAGTCGGAGTTGCCTACATTGAGAGATGCTTTGAGATACGGTGTTTTAATCAGGCAAATCAGTGAAAAGAACCAAAGAACTTACACAAACAAAGACATTGCCAGTGATATGACCAAAGCTGTCTTGGCATTAGTATACCTGTTTTCAGTTCAAGCCTCCAGTCATAACAAGTCAGAAGAAGATTAGTGAGAGACTGCTAGCCAGTTGGGAAAAGGCAAGAGATATCTCTCTTGGGGAGAGAAATCTGTGTGCTAAGACAGCTTTTGCCGCCATGTTAACTACCAAAGCATATTTGACATAATTACTGTGCGGCCCAATTGTTCTCTGTCCTTGAGTTTGATGCGATCGTGACTGTAAAACTGAGCATCCCATTTGCAAGCGTGAACTGAAGATTCCTGTGATCGAACTGGCATTTGTCAAAGCACAGAGAGAGAAGACTGGCAGTATAGGGGCTCTCATGATTTCTAGCCAAGATATTCCGGAGTCCAAGAGACAGGAGGCTGCCACAGAGAGACAGAAGAGGAGAAGAGTTGCCGTGGAAAAGAGACTTGAGAAGGCCCATGGTGAGGTAAAAAAGGCCGATGATTGAAGTCAAGCTGATTCAGAGTTTAATGACTTCCCCATGGCTGATCCAAGTGCTGACCAGGAGAATGGTGACTTTGTCCCTAACCCAGAAAATAATGATCCCAAACCTTCCAGGCATAAGATTCGAAATAGGAAAGATATCCCGAGCATAGCTCTGGCCAGCATGCGATACCACACTGGTCTCAGAGAAACTGCAGAGATAGCAACAGCTGCCTGGGTTGACGGTGGTTTGATAACACCTGATGATGTTCACCTGGTGATAGATCATAACAAAGTAAGGAGAGCTCAGGAGAAACTTGTCAGTAACCTAGAAGAGGAGTTTGATAAGGGGATAAGAGAAAATGGAATCAATTGTTTGTTCTTTGATGGGAGAAAGGATGACACTAAAGTGTTCATGAAAGTTGGAGATTCTGACAAGTTGTTCCCTGCCATGGTGAAGGAGGAACACTACTCCTGCTGCAGTGAACCAGGAGGGAAGTATTTGTGGCATTTCACTCCAGAGAAAGATGACATCAGGAAACCAGCTGAGAAAGTGGCAGACAACATTGTGAACTGGCTCAGAGAGAGGAACGTAGACCAGACCCTGCAGGCCATTGGAGGGGACAGCACCAACACGAACACAGGGTGGCAAGGGGGGGTCATACAGTGGATAGAGCGGAAGATTGGGAGGAAGCTGGTCTGGATTGTTTGTGACCTCCACACCAAAGAGTTGCCACTCAGACATCTGATCCAGGAGCTGGATGGCAAGACTCTTTCAAACAACAGATGGTCTGGTCCTCTTGGCAAGATGCTGGACTCTGCCACTGAGTTAAAATATATCCAGCTTTGAAAAATCACAGTTGGCCCTCCACTCGTTGAGCTTGCACATACTGTCATTGACGACCTGAGTACTGACCTGTACTATGGTTACATGATTTGCAGTGCCATCAAAACTGGGGTCATGCCTGATAGACTTGCTTACCTGTAGATAGGTCCAGTCTCACATTCTAGGTGGCTCACAACGGCTCTCAGGTTCTGCAGAATTTGGGTCGCTCATCATAAACTGAAAGGGAACCAGCTTCACAACCTGAGACTTATTGTCCAATTCATCGTGAGTGTCTACTTGCTAAATTGGTTCAACACCAAGGTCAAGTCATCGTTCTCCGAAGGTCCGAGGCATGTTCTCTTCCAGCTTGAGCCCCTGAGGAGTCAGCCAAGGAAGGTTGTTCAGATTGTGGAGCAGACTGTGAGGAGATCTTCCTGGTATGCTCATCCCGAGGCAGTTCTGCAGACAATGCTCTGCAGTAAGGATGAGGAGGAGAGAAGAGTGGCAGTCAAAAAGATCTTGGATATGAGACATATGAGAGGATCTGGGCATGACGAATCAGCTGGTGACGATTCCTTCAGGGTCAGGAAGACTCCTGAAGTCAATCTAGGTGCCAAGACCCTCACTGATCTCTGATAGCAACATCCAGGCTGGCAGTGAGCCCCCCTCTTACCTGCAGCCTCACCAATGTTCAAGCCAGAGGTCCCTGCCTGGCCCTGAGTAGAGCCAGCAGTCAATGCAGAGAGGAGGGAAGGCAACATCTGAGCTCAGGTGGTCAGCAGGGAGGTGATGAGTAGAAACAGAAGCAAGAAAGACATGTTCTCTATGGTGTGCAGCAACACCGGGTCGTAGTAGTAAAACCGGTTTTTGTATTTAATGATTTTGTTTTCTAAAGGAATATTAAATTTAATAAATGTGTCAAGATCATTCGCTTCACTATTCTGGATCATTTTCATCCTAATAAATTAAACTGATACATTTACTTTACTTTAAATAAGCTATTTAGTGGTGTTGGTAAAAGGGTGGGAATACTGAATTTTCATAAGATTTCAAGTTAAAATTTACCTAGCAAAAAATGAAAACTTTTCAAATCTGAAGATATCACATGATTCTGCACATAGAACTACATCATTAATACCATGTGCCGATTTTTCAAACTCAAAAAAAAAAAATTCGCCTCCATATGGCAGTGTAGTGTGACAGTGTAGTGTGGCAGTGTAATGTGACAGTGTAGTGTGACAGTGTAGTGTGACTGTAGTGTGGCAGTGTAATGTGACAGTTTAGTGTGACAGTGTAGTGTGAGAGTAGTGTGAGAGTGTAGTGTGACAGTGTAATGGGGCAGCGTAGTGGCACAGTGTAGTGTGGCAGTGTAGTGTGACAGTGTAGTGTGGCAGTGTCGTGTGACAGTGTAGTGTGACAGTGTAGTGTGACAGTGTAGTCAGTGAGGCGGTAGAAGGTGTATGTTATCGCCAGCTCATCACCGAATGTAATTTAGCCAATGATAATATCTTAACTTTGATGTGTGTGTGTGTGTGTGTGTGTGTGTGTGTGTGTGTGTGTGTTGTTTGTAAAGGTTAATTCCCTCTCCCTCCCTCTCCCTCTCTCCCTCTCTCTCTCCCTCCTCTGTCTCTCTCTCTCTCTCCTCCCTCTCTCTGTCTCTCTCTCCCTCCCTCTCTCTCTCTCTCCCTCCTCTCTCTCTCTCTCTCTCTCTCTGGGCCCTGTCTCTCTCTCTGTCTCTCAGCCTCTCTCCTCTCTTTCTCCCTCCTCTCCCCTCCCCACTCTCTCCCTCCCTCCCTCTCTCTCTCTCTTCTGTCTCTACTCTCTTCTCTCTCTCTCTGTCTCTCTCTCTCTCTCTCTGTCTGTCTGTCTGTCTGTCTGTCTCTCTGTCTCCCTCTCCTCTCTCTCTCCCTCTCTCCCTCTTTCTCTCTCTCCTCTCCTCTCTCTCTACTCTCTCTCTCTCTGAATCTCTCTCTCTCTCCTCTCCCTCTCTCTCTCTTGCCTCTCTCTCTCCCTCCTCTGTCTCTCTCTCTCTCTCTGCCCTGTCTCTCTCTCTCTCTCTCTCTCACCTCACCCTCTCTCCCTCCCTTCTGGGGCCCTCTCCTCCTCTCCTCCTCTCTTTCTCTCTGTCTGTCTGTCTGTCTGTCTGTCTGTCTGTCTGTGCTCCTCTCTCTCTCTCTCTCTCTGTCTCCCCTCCCTTTCTCCTCCCTCTCTCTCTGCTCTTCTCCCTCTCTCTCTCTCTCTGTCTCTCTGTCTCATCTCTCTCTGCCCTCCTCTGTTCTCTGCTTTCTCCCTTTCTCTCCCTCCCTCCCTCTCTCCCTCCCTCTCTCCCTCTCTCCCTCTCTCTCTCATCCCACATCAATACCTACGATAACAGATAACATTAGTGCTATCTTTTCACACAACTGAGAGACTTTTTACCAAGATATCCAAGACTGGGACAATATGTGGAAAATAATTTAGGTATATACATTATTATATCCATTTAGGATTTATATACATATACATAAATAGTAAATATGTATAAGATTTTTTATTAGATATTTATAATTTGTTCCATTTAGTATTGTATGTTTTTCTATGATTTAGTTATTATTTATTAACAATTTATCTCTAGAGAAGTTATTATTTATTTATTTATTTTATTTATTTATATAGATAATTTCATTCAGTAAAGTTTTAATATAATTTCTCTTGTTGATAATAAGTTTTTTTTTTTTTCACAATGTTAATAACCAGAGACGTCAGGTTTATTTTATTTGTTTATTTTAGTTTTTTTTGTTAATATGATTTTTATTTCAATTAAATCTCCGTATTTTTTATTTTATTTTTGTCAACAAATTAGGATTATTTTTTGGAATAGATTTTCATTACCTTGCCCCCTCCCCCCCCACTCCCTCTCCCCCCACCCATCCTTCACGTTATTATCCCCCTCTCTTTCCCCCCTCTCTTTCCTCCCTCTCTTTTTCTTACTCTCTCACCTTCTTCTTCTTAGTCTTCTTCCCTCTTCCTCTCCTCTCTTCTTCTCTTCTCTCCATCCACCTTCCTCTCCCACCTCTCCTTTACAATTCCACTTTCCTCCTCTCTCTTCTCCCTCTCACCCACCCTTCTCCTCCTCTTCCACCTCCCCACCACTCCCCGCCCCTCCCCTCCCCACCACTCCCCTCCCCACCACTCCCCGCCCCTCCCCACCCCTCCCCACCCCTCCCCACCCTCAACCCCCACACCTCAAAAGTTAAATCTTCCTCACCCAAACGACTGAGCGTCTGGTAATCTGGGAGTTATTCAGCTCGGGACGGTACAGGGTCGCCGCTACAGGTCTCATCAGTAATAAAAGTTGTTTATCTATATTCCACAGGTAAATGGGATTAAGTTTTGGTACAGGAGGCAACAGATATGTGGATTAGTGTGAGTTGACTCACTGACTGACTGACTAACTGACTAACTGATTGGCTGGCTGGCTGACTAACTAACACCCTAAGAGGACTATTTTAAGCTACTCTCACTGATGCAGCTTTGGTTTAATTCTCAGCCAAGCTACTTGTTGAGAGAGAGAGAGAGAGAGAGAGAGAGAGAGAGTCCCCACTATTGGTCAGTTCATTCACCAATCAAATCACTTCGTAAATAATTTCAAACACTGACGCAACATCTCTGCTGGTCAGTTGATCCACTAATCAAAACACACAATAAATATGTATAGAGAAGCACCGGTTTCTCATTGGTAATTCACTTCTCAAACACTCCACGTCATGAATATACAATTACGATTCTCTGTCTCCTATTGGTCAAATCAATCAAGACAATAACACATGTTGAATAGAGATAAACACAGCCTCCGTCTCCCATTGGTCAATTTATTTACCAACCTTAGGAGTCGTGTTCCTATTGGTCAGTTTATTTAACCAAGAAAACACGTGATAAATATCCAAGCCCAGGGATCGAGTTCCTATTGGTCACTTTTTAACCAATAAAAACACAAAGTAAATACCCAACCACCTATATCGGTCTCCTATTGGTTAATTCATTTACCAAAGAAAACACGTCATACACCCAAACAGAGATATCCTTCTATTGGTCAGCTCATTAACCAATCCAAACAGTCGATAAGTAAACACCAGGGAAGTGAATTGGGTGGAGGGGCGTGGAAGGGCGTGGAGGGGCGTGGAGGGGCGTGGCAGGGCATGGAGAGGCGGGTGTCTGTATCGGTGGCAACCCCTCACAGCACCTCATAGCACCTCACAGCGCCCCTCAGCACCTCACAGCACATCACAACACTACCCAGTACCTCACAGCACCTCACAGCACGTCCCAGCATCTCACAATCCCTCACAACACCTCCCAGCACCCCACAGGACCTCCCAGCACCTCCCCTGCCTTTTGTTACGGACAGGTGAATATTGTATGACTCAATTACCGGATCAAATACGCAGTAAGCTAGTGGAGGTTAGGTGAATGTACTCTACTGTACTCTGACTGCCAATTCCGAGTACCTGGAAATGTTGGTTTGTACTCTAGGTGTTATGGATGCTTGATGTTGTACTCTGGGTGTTATGGATGCTTGATGTTGTACTCTGGGTGTTATGGATGCTTGATGTTGTACTCTGGGTGTTTTGAGTGTCTGATGTTGTATTCTAGGTGTTGTGGATGATGTTGTACTCTGGGTGTTTTGAGTGCCTGATATTGTACTCTGGGTGTTTTGGATGTCGGTTGTAGCATCTTGTGGATGTTTTAATTGTACTCTGTGTGCTTTGAGTTCGTGATATTGTACACTAGGTGTTGTGAGTGCCTGATATTGTACTCTAGGTGTTGTGGATGCGTGTTGTAGCGTCCTGGAAATAATTTAATTGTACCCTGGGTGGTGTGTGTGTGTGTGTGTGTGTGTGGTTACTTATGACTCATGATAGCAGAAGTTATGGTGGACACCTCCTTGTATTCCTCTTCCTCCTCCTCTTCCTCCTCCTCCTTCTCCTACTCCTCTTCCTATTCTTCCTCCTCCTCCTCCTCCTCCTCCTCTTCATTCTCTCCGCCTCCTCATCCTCTTCTTTCTCCTCCTCCCCTTTCCTTCCCTTCTTTCACCCTCCTCTTCCTCCCTCCTCCCACCTACTCCTCCTCCCTTCCCGTCTCCTCCACTATACATATACATACACGGAGTCTCAGAAAAATATACACACTGCCTTATAATTTTTGTATTGATGTGTGACGTAACCAACAAGTGTGTATACATTTTTCTGAGACTCCCTGTATGTATATGTATACCTTTAACCTATTATGTATATTTTTGTTTATCTTCCTTATTTTCTTTGGATTATTATTGTTCTCACGTTCTTTCCTCTCTCTCTCTCTCTCTCTCTCTCTCTCTCTCTGTTCTCGTCTCTGTTATTGGGTCACCTCAATTGTATTCATCTCTCCTCCACTACTCGCTCCTCCATCTTCTTTTCTCATCTTCTTGTCATGAATTATCGCTTCTTTTATCGGTCAATATCTTGCTGGTGCCGTTTTGCTCTTCCAATTCCTAGTGTTCTCTTTACCCAGACCCTAATATATGTTCCCCAAACTCTGCCTGATCTGCCTCGAGGAAGTTAAAGTAGAGGCTGCCTTGTGTCCGCCATTGTTCTTAGATCACATACTCGGAGGCGTTGTTTCTGGTCGATCTGAACGAGAAGTTTGTTTACCTTTAACTCGTTCAGGCTTCCTACACTGTTGATATTTTTCTTCTTCTCCCAGGATGTTTGTGAGGTTTCTCTTGTGATTTATTGGAGGTTTTAGGTGTAATAAGAAGGTTGGGGGCTATTGATGCAAGGTAGTGATGATGAAATAAAAGGAATATTTGCTCGTTAGTCAGTGTATACATCGGCTTTATGATGGTGGAGTTCAAGACTCAGGCCTCCAGGCATAACCTCAACATGTATAACGTCCATGTGAGGAAATTTAAAGGGACTTATACAGAATGATGCTATATATATATATATATATATATATATATATATATATATATATATATATATATATATATATATATATATATATATATATATATATATATATATACAGTCCTTTACAATTTCTTATTTATACTTGATTTACCTGTGTATATTACAGGTATTAATCAAGAGGTGCAAAGATCATGGACAGGTTCAGGCCAGAGAGGAACACTGAGATTTAAAACAACATTTTAACCTAACCTAACCTAACCTAACCTAAACCTAACCTAACCTTACCCAACCCAATGAACTTGTAGGGGAAAAAATATCGTCTGGAAACTGAAGTTGAGAAGTAAAGTTGATATCATGAGGGTTGAGGTGAGGGGTGAGGGGTGCGGGGTGAGGAGGGGGAGGGGTGAGGGGTGAGGAGGGGGAGGGGAGGTACGTTTATCTACATTATATTTAAAGCTTAATACTATAATGTTGTTGTTTTCATTATAAGATCAAATGCTGTTTTTTATCGTTAACTTGTATAAAAATGTTAAATCCTTTACGTTTTATGAGTTTATGAGTTTGATAACCTAACCTAACCTAACTTACTACCTACGTAGGTAGTAGGCAGCTATCAAACAGAGAGGTACTACCGCCTGGGAAGATATTTGAAGCATAATGTGTTGTCTAATGGTAGACCCTGCTGCCATATGGCATCCCAGGTTGCTGATCTGTCTTTCTGTCTCATTTACACACAATTGCAGGGTCTGAATTGTTTCTCTTACCATTGACAACACAACATACATATATCGTTTCTCACTCTTGATTATTTTTTAAATTTTGTATTTATGGTTGTTACGAGTTGGGGATTTAGAATATAGTTAAAAGTCTACCCAGATCCCAACAGGTAACAACAATAAAAAAACAAAGACAATCGGAATATAAAAGGGTAGACAAAGGATGCGAGTTTTCGTTGTGTATAATAAAGTACCATAAATTCCTTAACAAAATATTCAGCTTCCTATAAATTACCCTTAACCAAACTTAACCTAAACATTAACAGTATATACATATTAATACAACATAAAACAATCGTGAAGCAAGGTGGAGGTGGGAGAGGTAATACAAGATTACAAATACTTAAGTGAGGAGCTGAGATGGCTGACGAGCAAGGCTGAGTATTGTAGAAGACGGTAGGTAGTCACTGTGCCGTAGGTTTAGAGGATAGATGATCCTGTGGTCACTTCCCAGAGTGTAGTGCTCTCTCCTCGAACTCGAGCTGACAAAGAAGACTTGGAGGAAGTGACGCAACAACCAGGATATGGAGAAGGGAAACCCCGGAGTGGTAACTAAGACGAGTCATACTCGTGTCTCGTCCCTAGATGGCGTTGCTCGTGGTGCTGGGTAGGTAGATCAAGACAATAGATGGCGGGGTTCGT
>NW_024756054.1:0-4652 GCF_018991925.1 Homarus americanus
CACACACACACACACACACACACACACACACACACTCTTCAACCATTTACAACTGGACTCACACTGTGAAATTAACGCTGAACATTTTCTAACTCGACAACCAGATTCACAAAGGAACTGCAAGAGGAGACAAAAAAAACCCACTTCCCCTAAAACTGGTGATGTGAAGATATATTTAGCTGCCTCACTTAAGCTACGACACAACGATGGAGATTCTCAAAGACCGGAATGAAAGATTTACCTCAGAATTGAATAGAGAGAAGGAGGTGTTTTATTGTATATATTTATACATTAAGATAAATTCTAAATGAGTTTTATGTTAGATAGATAAACTTATTAATTAACTAACTTAACTTAACCTAACCTAACCTAATGTAACCTAACCTAACCTAACCAAACCTAACCTAACCTAACCCAACCTAACCTAACCTAACCTAACCTAACCTAACCTAACATAACCTAACATAACCTAACCTAATCTAACCTAACCAAACCTAACCTAACCCAACCCAACCTAACCTAACCTAACCTAACCTAACCTAACCTAAACTAACCTAATCTAACCTAAGAACTAACTAACCAATCAGAAGCGATATTCTTAACAACAGATAAATTGTGATTGGTTAAATTAGTAACATAACGTAAAGAAGACATATAAAGACTCTACCTAACCGGCCAATGAGAAAAGAACTTCAAACTATCAAACACTTTTCATTGGCTACTGAAATTATAATATATCACAGTACCAAATTCCATGACATTATTTCCAGGTTGTGTTAAAGTGGGAGGTATTTTCACAGCAGTTAATTTCAGGCGTCATTAAGTTAACAATGATCTACGGTTTATAATCGTGGTTTAATAAAAGAAGAATTTGATGAATATTTAAACCTTCATCGATCAATTGTATAAAAGAATGTTAATAGAAAGAACATAATATAGAGAGTCTTTAAACATTCACTAACTCACAATAGGTTAAATTATAGAGAGAGATAATACCAATATAACTAATTACACTAATTATACGCCCATATAATTTGTATCTATAAACCTTAACTACAGAAGCTAAAATAATTAACTAAGAACCATAAGCTATTTTTTTACACGTCTTTTCCTTAACAAAATACAAACACCTTTTTTTTTCCTTTAACACTCCCGCTATATAGGTTAGGTTAGGTTAGGTTAGGTTAGGTTAGGTTAGGCTGGGTTAGGTTAGGTTAGGTTAGATTAGGTTGGGTTAGGTTAGGTTAGGTTAGGTTAGGTTAGGCTGGGTTAGGTTAGGTTGGGTTAGGTTGGGTTAGGTTAGGTTAGGTTAGGTTAGGTTAGGCTGGGTTAGGTTAGGTTGGGTTAGGTTGGGTTAGGTTAGGTTGGGTATCATCTAAATCCCTTAATCCTTCTATAGAGGATCTAAATACGATTTCCTCTGCCCCTTTGATGTTCTTCTGTCTGCTACATGGAGTTTATACATCCCTGTTATGGCGTCTATAGTTTTTATTTCGTCTATAGTTCCTGTTTTCTGTCATTTAATTCATTTTCTGAGTTTTTATTGTCTGTCTGTCTGTCTATCTATCTATCTATCTATCTATCTATCTATCTATCTATCTATCTATCTATCTATCTATCTATCTATCTATCTATCCTGCAACATTGACTCAAATTATTCTCCTCATTTCCTCTTCTTTATACAATATATCCTTCAGTTATTCTCTTCTCTTCCTTCACCATTTATTCACTCGTCGTGTTCACCATCTTCACTCCATTCTCCCTCAATTCCTCTTTGTTTTTTATATTTATTATCCTCCTACTTTGTCTTAATCTCTTATTCTTGTGTTTTTGTCTTCCCATACCTTTATCGTCTTGTTTTCCTTAATTCCCTGACCTGACCTGACCTGACCTGACCTGACCTGACCTGACCTTTCTCCCAGTTATACAGATCCTAAGGTTAGGACTTGTTTCACCGCTCCCTCGAGGGTAATTAAGATCCGGCCAGGTAGTGAGACACCTGTATAATTATGCATATATATACGTACATGTGTGTGTGTGTGTGTGTGTGTGTGTGTGTGTGTGTGGCCCATGTGTGTGTGTGTGTGTGTATATGGTTTGGTTGTTCCTGTTTCCTTGTGCTTGTGTCTTCTTCCTGCCCTCCTTCCCTTCTTCTATTCTTCTTTCCTCTCTTTCCCCTCCCTCCCCTCTCCTTCACTCCCCCTCTCCTTCCCTCCCCCTCCCCCCTCTCCTTCCCTCCCCCTCTGCTCTCCCCTCCCCTTCCCTCCTCTCCTTCCCTGCCCTCCCCACTCCCCTTCCCTCCCCTCTCCCTCCCTTCCCTCCTCTCCCCTCCCTTCCTTCCCTCCCCTCCCTCCTTCCCTCCCCTCCCCTCCCCTTCCCCCTCTCTCCTCCCCTCCCCTTCCCCTCTTCTCCCTCCCTTCCCCTCCCCTCCCCTTCCCCTCTCCTTCCCTCCTCCTCTCCCCCCTCTCCTTCCCTCCTCCTCTCCTCCTTCCCTCCTCTCCCCTCCCTTCCCTTCCCTCCCCCTCTCCCTCCCCCTTCCTCCCCTTCCTCCCCTCCCTCCTTCCCCCCCCTCTGCCTCCCCTTCCTCTTCTCCCTCCTCCTCCCTCCCCTCTCCTTCACTCCCCCTCTCCTTCCCTCCCCCTCCCCCCTCTCCTTCCCTCCCCCTCTGCTCTCCCCTCCCCTTCCCTCCTCTCCTTCCCTGCCCTCCCCACTCCCCTTCCCTCCCCTCTCCCTTCCAACTTTTCCTTACTTGCTTGACTCCTTCAGTGAGAGAATTTCCCCTTTTTTCTGCTACTTCCTCTAAAAATTACATCACTTGCTATATCAACAAGCAGTGCAGGGGAAAGGAGAGGAGGGAAGGGAGAGGTGAGAGAATCGTTGGGGTGTTTGTTGTTTTGGGGGAAATTCAATTTGATATCTTCTTTAAAACACTGACAAACACACACACTCTCTCTCTCTCTCTCTCTCTCTCTCTCTCTCTCTCTCTCTCTCTCTCTCTCTCTCTCACACACAACATTGAATACTAATCTTCCAAAGCTGTATAACTGTAATACCTTATAAAACCATCCCTGTACCACCTGTATCTCACTGTATGACTCTATTTAACACTTATTCTATTACTGTATCTTTGTATTACTCTATAAACTGTATCACTGTATTGTGTGGAGGAGTTAATCATACGCCTGGCACGTATCACCGCCCTTCTCAAACGCTGTTGCTGCCGGCGAGTGTTTACCCAACTTATCGTACATAACAACAATACCTTATTCTGAAAAATGTTTTATATATGACGAATAAAAAAAAGGGTGAATAAAAACATAAGGAATAAGAGAGAAAGAGAAAAATATAAATAATTAAAGTCTCTTGGTATTGTGTAATTTATAGTATAAGGAGTTTAGTTTAGTTAGACCAAATGACGTAAGTAACACGAGAAAAAAATAATGGGAAGTTCACTTTCCTCTTCAACTGAATGTCCGTAAATTTTAGTTCGTTTCTTTCTGTAAACTCGGGATATATGTGTGTGTGTGTGTGTGGGTGTGTGTGTGTGTGTGTGTGTGTGTGTGTGTGTGTGTGTGTGTGTGTGTGTGCGTACAGGTGAGTGCGAGATAAAATAAGACACATAGATGTCTCAGTATTCTTACCTCATATCGTCTCTATGTAGTTTTAATTAACCTACCTGTGTGTTCACCTAACCTAACCAAACTTAACCTACCCAAACCTCACCTCCACCTACCCTACCCTACCCTACCACTACTCTACCCTACCACTACCCTACCCTACCCTACCCTACCCTCAGTATTCAGAAATCCCTCTTACTCTCTCGACAAGTCACTGGCGTTGGCTCTCCGGTATGTACAGTCTCTTGATGTCCGAGAGGGCTTTGTGTCGAAACCCAGAGCTCAGATAGTGGTTGTATTAAGTGGTTTATTATACCCCGGACAATGACTCGGAGCTGACCTAATGTCTGTCTGTCTGTTTGTTTCTTCGTGAGGCATGAGGTCATTCTTGTAGTGAAAGGTCTCGTGGACGGGGAGGTCTCGTGGAGGGAGAGGTCTCGGGGAAGGGGACGTCTCGGGGGGAGGGAGGTCTCGTGGAAGGGGACGTCTCGGGGGGAGGGAGGTCTCGTGGAAGGGGACGTCTCGGGGGGGGTATCTCGTGGAAGGGGAGGTCTCGGAGGGAGGTCTCGTGGAAGGGGAAGTCTCACGTAGGGAAAAAACTCCTCCTGGTGAAGATCTTATGACGACACACTATCTCCAGGTTAAGAAATAATTTTATCTCTCGCTCCATTTCTTTTATTTCTATCTCTAGGTAGGAGTAATATCTCCCTCTAGGTAGGAATAATATCTCCCTCTAGGTAGGAATAATATCTCCCTCTAGGTAGGAATAATATCTCCCTTTACTAACCCACTGAAAAAAAATTATCATAAAAATAGTAATAAAATACTCGAACGATAGTAATTAAAATATTCCACGTGATTAAGGTTTAAAAAATATCAAGGAAGAATATTGGAGTATTTGAGTATCTTAAATAATGAAGACATTTGGACAGGTAATGCTCAGGTATTCTGCGCTAATTGGAGGTTAATTAAGGGTTACCTGTGTTCAGGGTCGCAGGTATAAGTTTATTGAATGAAAGGTTTAGGTATGAGTGA
>NW_024756055.1:0-2500 GCF_018991925.1 Homarus americanus
ATACTCACAAACAATTTTTATTAGTTACAACAACACGGAGCCGCTTCCTGCATGCCCGGACGCTCTTCACTTTCTCTACTTTTCTTTAAAAATTAAAACTCAAATGCACAACTGTGCCCCTAAAATCTAACTATCTTGCAGGGATTACCAGGTTCCCTGCACAACTACTCTCCTGGCATTTATACCCTTCCGCAATATCCATCCGGGTAGGGAGCTCCCCGCAGTGCTTGGATGTTGGTCACCGGATGTCTAAGATGTAGCCGGCAACTGGCACCCCATCCCACCCCATAAAGATATTTTAAGGGCCTTATTTATTGACCGCCGGCCCTGCTGGCGGCTGCTGGTTTGGGAGGGCCGCCAGTTGCTCGTGGTGACACACTTGTGGAGCTCATGGATGAGGCTGCTGTCTGTGTCTCTGTTGCAGAAGGAATGAGAGCGATGGTAATCTCCGACTTGTCAGGAGAGGACTAAAACCTAGCTAAAAATAAAAAAAAATGAATGAGTTAAAAGACCTCTTGTCCAAGTTTTTAGGATAGAGCGCCCACCACAGCAGGCTCGAACTTCGCGTGTGTCCCGGGAGCAGCAGCACCCCGGTGGATTGGAGCTCCTTGGCAGGGATGAGATCGAACTGCCCTGCTTGCAGTGTGGGCGAACGCCCCAGCCCCAGCATTCGGGCCGCGGAGCGACAATCTAGCCGTCCGCCTGCAGTCTGAGGGATCTAAGGATGCTTATAGATCCCTCAATGGCCATTGTGACAAGTATCTCGATGCCCGCGCGTCTGATGCCCAACCGGCTGAGCAGCTTGATAGTGGCTGGTCTTATGCCACCTCGTGCGCCGAAGGCAACACCCAGGAAGTTCACTGCAGCTACCGGAGGCAGCGAGCTGTTGTTAGCAATGAACCTCCTGATGTCGACCTCGTGTGCACGGTACTTATCGATCTTGTGCTGCTCAGCTAAGCGAAGGGTGTTAATATCGCTTTCGAAGGGCACACAGACGTCGAGCACCGAGTACTGGCCATTTTTCTGCAGGATCAGATTAGGCTTCACGAACGTGTGACCACTTTGTACCCGCGGCTCTAAGAGTACATGGAAGCCTTCTCCCTGTAGCCATTGTTTTAGCTTAAGGAGGATACGGTCATGTCTTGTCACCCTGTGGTTTTGGGCAGCAGGACACCTCTGTAAAAGATGTAGTATATCTTCCTGCCCTTCCCCACATTGGCGACAGGTCATTCTTCCCAAGTCCTCATTAGGCACCCGGCCAATGGCTCTAGAGACTCGGCAGTTGATGGTCTGAGACCTGAGTCGCAATAGGTCGATGGCTTTCCTGCCAGGGCCTAGGTCGTTTCGCAAGATGGCATTGCTGGCCCGGCTTCCAAAGAAGTTCTCCGCCCCCTTGCCATGCCAGGATGTACTCCACTCTTCCCTCTTCTTCCGCAACAGCGACCTTTTCAATTGAGACAAGGTGTTATTGTTTATATGGCCTACCCGAGTGTGCCTCGCCATTGCCCCGACTTCGCGACCCCAGAGACCCCCAGAGGCTATAAACCTTACTGCAGGGTCGTCTGAGGCCTCGAGACGCCGGAGCAGTCCCATCTTCTGCTGGGCAACGGTCTCCAGTAGCGAGGGCACTCCCACGCCCCCGTCTCTCATGGGTAGGCCAATGGCCGCTGTATTGAGTGTCCGAGGTAGGTGGAGCCATTGCCTGGTCCGGTCGCGAAGGGTCCTGTCTAGTGCCCTGAGAAGGTTCATAGAATAGGATCCCTTCACGTACCTATACTGAAGCCTCGGGATAATCTGAGACTTCAGTATCTTGATCTTTTGCAAGGGTTTCAGCGAAGAACCTCCTATTTTCTCCATGATGTTCTGGAGTTTTTGTTTTTCGCCATCGACCCTACTCCCCGGTCTCTCAAGTCCTGAGGGCCCCACCTGGAGCCCTAAGTACCTCACGTACTCATCAGGTTCAATTCTTGGTAGGTATTCGGCCAGACCCGTGGTCGAGTTCAGCATTGTGAAGCATTCCTCGGTCACGACCCTGAGCTTCATACCATACCTACCCCTTGCAGCCCGCTCAAGACCCAGTGTGGCGCACTTCGTGGGCTGCACGGCCAGTCCCCTCGCACCAAGGAACCGGTCGAGCTGATTCAGGCTCCTCTGCATCCCGAGCCTGGACTCAGAGACTATTACCAGGTCGTCCGCAAATCCTGTCACCGCCACCGACGTTACATCGTCGAGGCGGTATCCAACGGCAGGACCCAGGGACTCCAGGTACTCATCCACCACGGCACAGAAAAGGAAGGGCGACAATGGACATCCCTGCTTCACTCCTCTGGTCATGGGGATGGGGTCTGACTCCCCGCCGGGAACGCAAATGCTTGTCCCTACGTGGCTGTAAAGATCCTTCACAACATCAAGAAGGTGGTTAGGCGTATCCAAGCGCCGAAGTGCCCTGTCGAGAGAGGTGTGCGACAAAGGCGATATAGATGTTACGCTTCTCTCTCCA
>NW_024756056.1:0-7884 GCF_018991925.1 Homarus americanus
GAAAACAGATTATCAGAAAATGGGAAATTTTGTATCACAAAAAATGGGAAATATCACTTTCCAGAAAGTTGTTAGATAAACCAAACGTCAAAAACAGATTATCAGAAAACGGGAAATTTGTATCATAAAAATGGGAAATATCTACTTTCCGGGAAAGTTAAGGATAACCCAACTTCCCGGAAAATAGATTACTGCAGAAAACGGAAATTTGTACTATAAAAATAAAACATCTACTTTCCGGGAAAGTTGGTTGAGATACTTTCCCGAAAAGAAGATAGATTTTCTACTTTAGGGAAAGAGATTATCGACTTTCGTGCTAGATTTTCACCTTTGGGGGAAACATACCTAATTCTTATGAAGTAGATTATCAGCAGAAAACGAATGGTATCATAAAAAATGGAAATATCTACTTTCCGGAAAGTTGATATTAGATAACCAAATTTGCCGAAAAACAGATTATCATAGAAAAACGGGAAATTTGTATCATAAAATGGGAATATATTCCATTTCCGGGAAAGTTATTAGATAACCAACTTTCCCGAAAATAGATTATCACAGAAAACGGGAAATTTGTATCATAAAAATGGGAAACATCTACTTTCCGGGAAAGTTGGTTGAGGAGTACTTTCCCGAAAAGTAGATAGATTTTCTACTTTGAAAGTAGATTATCGACTTTTCGTGGAAGTAGATTTCTTTGAATTTTGGGGAAGACACTAATTTGCGAAGTAGATTATCATAGAAACGTGAAATTTGTATCATAAAAATGGGAAACATTTATCAGAAAGTTGATAGATAACCAAACGCATGAAAATACATTATCATAGAAAACGGAAATTTGTATCATAAAAAATGGGAAATATCTACTTCTCCGAAAGTTGATAGATGTTCCAAATTTGCCGAAAACAGATTATCATAGAAAACGGGAATGGTATCATAAAAAATGAAGTTTCACTTTCCGGGAAAGTTATTAGATAAACTTAAACTTCCCGAAAATAGATTATTATAGAAAACGGAAATTGTATCATAAAAATGGAACATTCACTTTCCGGAAAGTTATTATATACTTTCCATAGATAGATTTTTTCTACTTTTCAAAAAGCGTAGATTATCGACTTTCGGGAAGTAGATTGAATTTTTGGGGGAAGTTATTACCTAATTCGCAAGCAGATTATCATAGAAAAAACGTGAAATTTTGTATCTAAAATGGGAAAATATCTACTTTCCGAAAGTTGGAGTTAGATACAAATTTGCCGAAAATAGATTATCATAGAAACGGGAAATTTGTATCATAAAAATGGAATATTCACTTTCCGGAAAGTTGGTTAGATAACCAACTTTCCTGAAAAGGCCAGATTATCATAAGTGGAAAATTTGTATCATAAAAAAATGGGGCAAATATCTACTTTCCGGGAAAGTTGTTGTGATAACCAAATTTGCTTTAAAACAGATTATCATGCAGAAAAACGGGAAATTTGTATCATAAAAATGGGAATATCTACTTTCTGGTGAAAGTTGGTTAGATAAACCAACTTCCCGAAAACAGATTATCACAGAAAACGGGGAAATTTGTATCATAAAAAAAATGGGAAATATCTACTCTTCCGAAAGTTGGTTTAGATAACAAAATTTTACGAAAACAGAT
Source organism: Homarus americanus (assembly GCF_018991925.1). Classification (NCBI taxonomy): domain Eukaryota; kingdom Metazoa; phylum Arthropoda; class Malacostraca; order Decapoda; family Nephropidae; genus Homarus; species Homarus americanus. The sequence goes on from NW_024756056.1 coordinate 1,643, forward strand.
TATCACAGAAAACGGGAAATTTGTATCATAAAAAATGGGAAATATCTACTTTCCGAAAGTTAAGAGAGTACTTTCCCCGAAAAGATATTTTCACTTTTCGGGAAAGCAGATTATCGACTAATACAAGCAAAAGTAGATTTTCGAATTTTGGGGAAATATTACCTAATTTTATGAAGTAGATTATCATAGAAAAACGTGAAATTTGTATCTAAAAATAAAATATCTACTTTCCGGGAAAGTTGATAGATACAAATTTGTCGAAAACAGATTATCGCGAGAAAACGGGAAATTTGTATCATAAAAATGGGAAATATCTCCCTTTCCGAAAGTTGGTTAGATAACCAACTTCTCAAACAGATTATCAGAAACGAAAATTTGTATCATAAAAATGGGAAATATCTACTTTCTCGGAAAGATAGATAAACCAAATTCATGAAAACAGAGATTATCATAGAAAACGTAGAAATTTGTATCATAAAAATGGAATATCTACTTTCCGGGAAAGTTGAGCCTGATAACCAACTTTCCTGAAAATAGATTATCACAGAAAAACGGGAAATTTGTATCATAAAAAATGGAAATATCTACTCTTTCCAGAAAGAGACAACCAAATTTGCCGAAAACAGATTATCACAGAAATGAAATTTGTATCATAAAAATGGGAAACATTCATTTCCGGGAAAGTTGTTTAGACAACCAACTTCTGAAAATAGATTATCATAGAAAATGCAAATTTGTATCATAAAAAAAATGGAAATATCTACTTTCCGGGAAAGTTATTATATACGTCTTCGAAAAGTAGATAGATTTTCTATCAAGTAGATTATCGATTTTCAAAGTAGATTTTTCGATTTTCGGGAAATATTACCTAATTTGGGAAGTAGATTATCATAGAAAACGGAAAATTTGTATCACAAAATGGGAAATATCTACTTTCCGAAAGTTATTAGATAACCAAATTTGCCGAAAATAGATTATCATAGAAAACGGAAATTTGTATCATAAAGAATGAAATATCATTTTCCCGAAAGTTTAGATAACCAACTTTCCCGAAAATAGATTATCAAAAACAAAAACACAAAACACCCAAAAAAAAACTAAAAAATGGAACATCATTTTCACGGAAAGTTGATTATCTTATTCTGAAAAGCAGATAGATTTTCTAACTAAAAGTAGATTATCGACTTTTTGGGAAAGTAGATTTTCGTATTTCGGAAATATTACCCAATTCTTAAAGCAGATTATCATAGAAAACGGGAATTTGTATCATAAAATGGAAATATCTACTTCCGAAAGTTAGTTAGATAACCAAATTTGCCGAAAATAGATTAATACAGAAAACGAAAATTTGTATCATAAAAATGTGGAAACACCTTACTTCTCTGGAAAGATGTTAGATAAACCAAATTTCAGAAAATAGATTATCATAGAAAGTAAAAATTGTATCATAAAAATGAAATATCTACTTCCGAAAGTTACAGAAACCAACTTCCCGAAAATAGATTATCAAGAAAACGGAAATTTGTATCACAAAAATGGAAATATTCATTTTCCGAAAGTTATTAGATAACCAACTTCCCGAAAAAAGATTATCACAGAAAACGAAATTGTAATAAAATAAACATTCACTCGAAAGTTATTCACCGAAAAGTAGACAGATTTTCTAATTTCGAAAGTAGATTATCGACTTTTTGGAAAAGTAGATTTTCGTATTGGGAAACATACCTAATTTTGGAAGTAGATTATCATAGAAAACGGAAATCGGTATCATAAAAAATGGAAATATCTACTTCCGAAAGTTGGTTAGATAACCAAATTTGCCGAAAAATAGATTATCATAGGAAAAGCAAATTTGTATCATAAAAAATGGGAAATATCTACTTTCCGGGAAAGTTATTAGATAACCAACTTTGCCGAAAATAATAGATTATCATAGAAAACGGGAAATTTGTATCATAAAAATGGGAAATATCTACTTTCCTAAAAGTTTTAGATAAACCAACCTTTCCCGAAAATAGATTCATTGAAAACGGAAATGTATCAAAAAAATGAAAATATCAATTTCCTAAAATAGATTATAGAAAACGAAATTGTATAAAAAAAAAATACACCCAAAGTTATTATCTACTTCGAAAGTAGATAGATTTTCTAATTCGGGAAAGTAGATTATCGACTTTTGGGAAAGTAGATTTTCGTATTTTCGAAATATTACCTAATTTTGGAAGTAGATTATCACAGAAAACGGGAAATTTGTATCATAAAAAATGGGAAATATCTACTTTCCGGGAAAGTTGAGTTAGATAACCAAATTTGCTGAAATAGATTATCATAGAAAACGAAATTTATCATAAAAAATGAAATATTCACTTTCCGCGAAAGTTTCTTAGATAACCAACTTTCCGAAAATAGATTATCACAGAAAAACGAGAAATTTGTATCACAAAAAAATGAAATATCTACTTTCCGGAAAGAGACTACTCGAAAAGTAGATAGATTTTCATTTCGGGAAAGTAGATTATCGACTTTTGGGAAAGTAGATTGTATTTTTGGGAAATATTACCTAATTTTGGGAAGTAGATTATCAGAAAACGAAATTTGTATCATAAAAATGGGACTTTTTCTGGGAAAGTGAATTATCGACTTTTTGGGAAAGTAGATTTTCGTATTTTCGGAAATATTACCTAATTTTGGAAGTAGATTATCATAGAAACGAAATTTGTATCATAAGAAATGGGAAATTTCTACTCTCCAGGAAAGTTGGTTAGATAACCAAATTTGCCAATAATATCATAGAAACCAGGAAATTTGTATCATAAAAATGGGAAATATCTGCTTTCCGCGAAAGTTTCTTAGATAACCAACTTTCCCGAAAATAGATTATCATAGAAAACAGGAAATTTGTATCATAAAAATGGGAATATCGACTTTCCGGGAAAGTTGGTTAGATAACCAACTTTCCGAAAATAGATATCATAGAAAACGAAAATTTGTATCATAAAAATGGGAAATATCTACTTTCGGGAAAGTTGGTTAACTACTTCCCGAAAAAGTAGATGAATTTTCTAATTTTGGAAAGTAGATTATCGAGTTTTTGGGAAAGTAGATTTTGTATTTTCGTGGAAATATTACCTTATTTCGGGAAGTAGATTATCATAAAACAGGAAATTTGTGTCATAAAAATGGGAAATATCTACTTTCTGGGAAAGTTGGTTAGATAACCAAATTTGCCGAAAATAGATTATCATAAAAAGGAAATTTGTATCATAAAAATGGGAAATATCTACTTTCCGCGAAAGTTCTTAGATAACCAACTCCGAAATAGATTATCATAGAAAACGGAAATTTGTATCATAAAAATGGAAATATCTACTTTCCGAAAGTTGGTTATCTACTTCCCGAAAAGTAGATAGATTTTAATTTTCGGGAAAAGTAGATTATCGACTTTTGGGAAAAGTAGATTTTCGTATTTTCGGGAAATATTACCTAATTTTGGGAAGTAGATTATCATAGAAACGAAATTTGTATCATAAAAAATGAAATATCTACTTTCCGGGAAAGTTGGTTAGATAACCAAATTTGCCGAAAATAGATATCATAGAAAACGGGAAATTTGTATCATAAAAAAATGGAATATCTACTTTCCGCGAAAGTTTCTTAGATAACCAGCTCCGAAAATAGATTATCATAGAAACGGGAAATTTGTATCAAAAAGGAAATATCGACTTTCCGGGAAAGTTGGTTAGATAACAAATTTGCCGAAAATAGATATCATAGAAACGGAAAATTTGTATCATAAAAAATGGGAAATATCTACTTTCCGCGAAAGTTTCTTAGATAACCAACTTTCCGAAATAGATTATCATAAAACAGAAATTTGTATCATAAAAATAGGAAATATCGACTTTCCGGGAAAGTTGATTTATCTACTTCCCGAAAAGTAGATAGATTTTTCTAATTTTTCAGGAAAGTAGATTATCGACTTTTTGGAAAAGTAGATTTTCGTATTTTCGATACCTAATTTTGGGAGTAGATTATCATGAAAACAGAAATTTGTATCATAAAAATGGGAAATATCGACTTTCCGGGAAAGTTGAACATCTACTTCCCCGAAGTAGATGGAATTTTCTAATTTTCGGGAAGTAGATTATCGACTTTTGAAAGTAGATTTTCGTATTTTCGGAAATATACTAATTTTGGGAAGTAGATTATCATAGAAAACAGAAATTTGTATCATAAAAATGGAAAAATATCTACTTTCCGGGAAAGTTGGTTCGATAACCAAATTTGCGAAAATAGAGTATCATAGAAAACCGGAAATTTGTATCATAAAAATGGGAAACATCTACTTTCCGCGAAAGTTTCTTAGATAACTAACTTTCGAAAATAGATTATCATAGAAAACAGGAAATTTGTATCATACAAAATGGGAAATATCGACTTTCCGCGAAAGTTTCTTAAATAACCAACTTTCCCGAAATAGATTATCATAGAAAACAGGAAATTTGTATCATAAAAATGGGAAATATCTACTTTCGGGAAAGTTTCTTAGACATACTTTCCGAAAATAGATTATCATAGAAAACGGAAATTTGTATCATAAAAATGGGAAATATCGACTTTCTGGAAAGTTGGTTAGATAACCAACTTTCCGAAAATCAATTATCATAGAAACGAAATTTGTATCATAAAAATAGAAATATCTACTTTCCGGAAAGTTGGTTATCTACTTCCCAAAGTAGATAGATTTTCTAATTTTTCGGGAAAGTAGATTATCGACTTTTTGGGAAAGTAGATTTTCGTATTTTCGAAATATTACCTAATTTGGGAAGTAGATTATCATAGAAAACGGAAATTTGTATCATAAAAATTGAAATATCTACTTTCCGGGAAAAAGTTGGTTAAATAACAAATTTGCCGAAATAGATTATCATAAACAGGAAATTTGTATCATAAAAATGGGAAATATCTACTTTCCGCGAAAGTTTCTTAGATAACCAACTTGAAAATAGATTATCATAGAAAACGGAAATTTATCATAAAAATGAAATATCGACTTTCCGGAAAGTTGGTTAGATAACCAACTTTCCCGAAAATGATTATCATAGAAAACGAAATTTGTATCATAAAAATTAAATATCTACTCCGGGAAGTTGGTTATCTACTTCCCGAAAAGTAGATAGATTCTAATTTTCGGAAAGTAGATTATCGACTTTTTGGGAAAGTAGATTTTCGTATTTTCGGAAATATTACCTAATTTTGGGAAGTAGATTATCATAGAAACGGGAAATTTGTATCATAAAAATTGAAATATCTACTTTCCCGGGAAAGTTGGTTAGATAACCAAATTTGCGAAATAGATTATCATAGAAAACAGGAAATTTGTATCATAAAATGGGAAATATCTACTTTCCGCGAAAGTTTCTTAGATAACCAACTTTCCGAAAATAGATTATCATATAAAACAGAAATTTGTATCATAAAATAGAAATATCGACTTTCCGGGGAAAGTTGGTTAGATAACCAACACCGAAAATAGATATCATAAAACAAGAAATTTGTATCATAAAAATGGGAAATATCTACTTTCCGGAAAGTTGGTTATCTACTTCCGAAAAAGTAGATAGATTTTCTAATTTTCGGAAAGTAGATTATCAATTTTTGGGAAAGTAGATTTTCGTATTTTCGGGAAATATTACCTAATTTTGGGAAGTAGTTTATCATAGAAAACGGGAAATTTGTATCATAAAAAATGGGAAATATCTACTTTCCGGGAAAGTTGGTTAGATAACCAAATTTGCGGAATATAGATTATCAGAAACGGGAAATTTGTATCATAAAAATGGGAAATATCTACTTTCCGCGAAAGTTTCTTAGATAACCAACTTTCCCGAAAATAGATTATCATAGAAACAGGAAATTTGTATCATAAAAATGGGAAATATCTACTTGCGAAAGTTTTGAATAACCAACTTTCGAAAATAGATTATCCATAGAAACGAAATTTGTATCATAAAAAATGGGAAATATCGACTTTCGGGAAAGTTGGTTAGATAACCAACTTTCAAAATAGATTATCATAGAAAACGAGAAATTTGTATCAAAAAAGGAAAATATCTACTAGGAAAGTTGGTTATCTCTTCCCGAAAAGTAGATAGAATTTTACTATTTTAAGGAAAGTAGATTATCTTTTTGGGAAAATGATTTTTATATTTGAAATACTGGTACGATAGTTATCTCTCTCT
>NW_024756057.1:0-15540 GCF_018991925.1 Homarus americanus
ATTTACATACATACATACATATATATATATATATATATATATACATATGTAATGAGACATAACTCACAAGAAGAAGATTACATATAGGTAGAATATTGATAGTATAAGAGTATAAAGAGAGGAAGACTTTGGTAGCGTGGCCGTGATAGTTATTTACACTGTCAGTACACTTATCGTATCTTATACGTCAATACACATCTATTACGTTCTTAAAGGCGACTTCTCAAGCACTGCTTCGTTACAACTCTTTATTAATTACGAACATGACATGGACACATTAATAACACCTTCTATTGAAGTTACTAGGACATTATGTTTACGTTACTAGGACATCATATTACGTTACTAGACACTCTGATTCTCGGACACGAACATGAAATGAATACACTTCCCACGTAGGTAACTCATCCCATGGAAAGCTCTGACAAACACTCACGTGACCTAGGGGAGGCCTGGCAGGGAGACTGCTGAGCTGGAACACTGGTGTCGGGAGGGCGCCTGCTTAGCTGGGACACCGGAGGGAAGTCTCGGTCCTGACCGGAGGCGACTTGCCTCCGGCCTCTGACTTCTCTCGAGCAGGCCTGGTGGTGTAGTAGCTGGCCACCTTGTTACAAGACAACTACTTCTCTGCGAATCCTCGAGGGAGGACCAGGACGTCCTATATATTGGGAAGCGAGCCGTCAGGTTCAGCTGGCCTGGGGGGCGGCGAAGGGTCTCTTTACATTTGACCCTGCAAATGTGCGGTCAGGCCTGGACCTTTTCAGAACTATCTGGGAAAGTCATCAGGTGGGGCCATGTGTATATTGGGAGAGCAACCGTGAGAGTTCCCCTACACTTGACTTCCCAAACGTCGGGCCAGACTGGAGTTTCTGAGATGTAAGGAGAAGTCGTCAGGTGGGGCCGTGTAACACGAGAGGCCTTGAGTTGGGCTCCAAGGGTTACAGTGACCTGGCTAATTGTGAGGTCAGGTCTGGACTTCTTTCTGCGGTGTAGGTTATTGTATATTGGGAGAGAGTCGGCTGGTGCCTTCTTACATGTGTGACATGGGAGGGGGAGCTAGTTGGTTTACAATCCTTGGTCAACCGCAGAGTTACCCTATACTTGCCCTCGGCTAATGTCCGGTCAGACTGGAGTTTCTCAGATGTAAGCTGTGGTCTGACAAACCATCACTACACCTCCCGCCAAGACCAAAGCTTTCATGCTCAGAGAACTGATGATACATTTAAAGTAGACAGTAACATCATGTGCAGTATCTAATATAGTCCCTCAGGCGATAATGCATCCTTACATTTTACAAATAATAACCCTAGAGATGTATGTTTTTCTACTGGCATAGTTTGATCTGACAAAGCTTACTATACCTCCCGCCAAGATTAAAGCTTCTATGACAGGAGAAAAAAATAAAATACATACACAGTAATTGAACATAAGAGTGATCTAAAGATCCTTCATATCTAGCATAGTGTCCGAGGCAAACTTGCAAATCACATTCTACAAACAAAAACAGGTGTTACATTGCCTAACCAGGCCGTGTCAAAATAATAATTCATCTCAGTCAGTAAATGGCTACAACATTGTGTTTGGTAATACAAAACATTGATCAAATGAACTCATAGAAAAAGTGACTAATCTTTTTAAAAAAACATTCTTTGTAGTACATGTTAACAAAAATCAGAGAATGAAATACTTCATACAAAATGCTCCTACTTCACATGTTAGGGTGTTATATCTTTTTATTACACATCAGCAACATCAACAACATCAGTACATTTGTTGGGTTCAGCATGGCTCAAGTCCTCCATCCAGCTGGTATCTGAAAATAAGGAATGCTGGCAGCACAACAACGGTAGGCGATTGGTCCTTCTGATTATCCACCTTTTCATCGTCGACTTTCTTCTGATGTCAGCACAGCGTCTCTTCTGTCTTCACATAGCACGTTTTTCTTTCTTCAATACCGCACTTTGTAGGTCGTGTCACCACATCTGACTTCTTCTCACTTCCTCCTGGTTTCTATAATATTCCAGACGATTTTTCTGCTCGTCTGCGTTTCTTTATACATCTTCGTTTTCCGTCATATTCCAGATGAATTTTTCTGCTCCATCTGCATTTCTTCTCTGCAACATCATCATTTTCAACATATTCCAGACGATTTTCTGTTCATCTGCCGTCGGCCCTCTCCGGCTGGGATGAAGCCGGTCCACTGTTTGGGCTGTCGTCTCATTAGATAACTCGTAAGGCAGGTTCCGCGGACCAGGCCTCGCCCTCCGTACGTGAGTGTCGGCGAGACCAAAGACCGTCCTGTCTTACACCTTCCACAGTGGTGAATCCCTCCCTGGCTGGGCTCACCAGGGTTCGTTGTGTGGCACTTCATTCCACACTCCTTAACTTCCTAGTAGAAAAATATAAACTCTTCTTAATCCTAGACCAGGTAGGACTTGAAAGAAGTGGGGTGGTGTGTGGCGGGTGTGGTGCTGCATTCCTCACGCTGCATTCCTCACGCTGCTACTTCTCTTCTTATATGTGCTGTGGTCGGATTCCGGCTAGCCATGGGGCAGTACTGTGTGTGATATTTGCCAGAGAAACAATCCTAAAGGGATGATGGATTAGTTGGAAGTGCATTCGCAAAAAAAAAAAAAAATTGCTTTATAAGTTACGTCAATGTTTGGTAACTATTATTTCCGTCACGACAATTTTCTCATTAGGCTGGGTCGGGGAGTGAAGCTCTGCTCACTACATTGAATATTATTTATCACTACGCGTCAAAGAGTACATTACAAATCATACTAGCATAAAAACACACTGAGTGAAGCTCTGTAATTATCGCAATGTTAAGTAACACTAACCACCAATTTCGAAGCATAACTCACAGGAAAAAACATTGGTGGTCACACGGGCGGGCGGGGCGGGAAACATTCGGCCATGATGCGCGCGTGACCTAGGGAAGGCCTGAGGTGTAGGGTGGCGTACCCGGGACGGGGCGCGGGGCGGGGCGGGGCGGGGCGGGGCGGGGCGGGGCGGAGCGGGGCAGGGCAGGGTGGAGCGAGGCGGGAACGGATGGGTACGGAGGGTGAGGTGAGGGTTAGGACAGGGAGGAGGATGTAGGTTAAAAGACATGTTAAGTTATAACAGTTAGTACAGACACCGCTTCTATCGCTAAAACACAATGGGTACATTTAACACTGACCGACAATTAAAAAGCACTTGGGATACTGAGAATTTCACAGAACGCGGGGAACACTGAGAAATTACGTTAAGCACTGAACATATTTCTAGACAAAAAAAAATTCGCGCATACCACGACGAGAGACATTTACTTGAGCTGTAACGGTGACACACTAGGCCACTTTTCACGCTACGACGCTATGACACAGGAATTACTTATTACACAATTGTAGACAATACTTAGACTGAAACAAATGAAGGATGAAACGAGCCAGGTGTTATGGCTAACCGAGGGAAGGCGTGAGTTTACGTTAAGTTCGCTGCTACCATTATAATAACTAAGCGAGGGAGGCGTGAATTACATATATAGTTCGCTGTCACCTATAACAAGAGACAAGGAGAGCGTGAATTACATATAGTTCGCTGTCACCTATATAATGTAACTATATCTTGCATGAACTCCTTATCACGCACTTTCGAACAATACTCAAACAACGAGTCAGGTGTTATGGCTAAAATGAGGGAGGGCATGGGTTTACGTTAAGTACACTGTTACCAATAACAAGGGACGAGGGAAGCGTGAATTACGTATAGTTCGCTGTCACCTATAACAAGGGACAAGGAAGGCGTGGGTTACACATAGTACGCTGCCGCCATTGTAATGCTACAAAATATTCACAAGACGATGATTAATATATATATAAGAAGAATATTTAGTAAGAGAGTAAAAGAGAGGAAGACTTTGGTAGCGTGGCCGTGATAGTTATTTACTCTTATCGTACACTGGTCGTGTCTTACACGTCAATACACATCTATTACGTTCTTAAAGGCGACTTCTCAAACACTGCTTCGTTACAACTCTTTATTAATTACGAACATGACATGGACACATTAATAACACCTTCTATTGAAGTTACTAGGACATTATATTTACGTTACTAGGACATCATATTACGTTACTAGACACTCTGATTCTCGGACACGAACATGAAATGAATACACTTCCCACATAGGTAACTCATCCCATGGAAAGCTCTGACAAACACTCACGTGACCTAGGGGAGGCCTAGCAGGTAGTCCTGGGTTGTCTCTATGGGAGACTGCTTAGCTGGGCGCCGGAGGGAAGTCTCGGTCCTGACCGGAGGCGACTGGAGGTGACCGGAGGCGGCTTGCCTCCGGCCCCTGATTTCTCTCGAGCAGGCCTGGTGGTGTAGTAGCTGGCCACCTTGTTACAAGACAACTCTCTCTCTGCCTCTGCCTGTGTGTCTCTCTGGCTCTGTCTCCGGGTATCTCTCTCTGCGAATTAGGTTATTGTATATTGGAAGAGAGTCGGCTGGTGCCTTCTTACATGTTTGTTGTGGTGACATGTCACATGGAAGGGGAGCCTGGCTGATTTATAATCCTTGGTCCACCGTGAGAGTTACCCTACACTTGACCCCCCTAATGTCGGGTCAAGACTGACCCTCCTCTGCAGTGTAGGATATTGTGTATATTGGGAGAGAGTCGGCTGGTGCCTTTTTCCATGTTTGTTGGCCGTGTGACATGGGAAGGGGAGCTAGTTGATTTGTAACACCCTTGAGCATCCGCGGGGGATACCCTTACACTTGACCTCCCTAATGTCCGGTAAAGTCTGGCTTTCCTTGCGATGTAAGCTGTGGTCTGACAACCCATCACTACAATATATGTATATATATATATACAGTATATAAATATATATATATATATATATATATATATATATGTATATATATGTATATATATATATATATATATATATATATATATATATATATATATATATATATATATATATATATATATATATATATAGTCTGTACTCACCCCTGAAGATGTGAATTACACGAAAGCGCTTGGGAACATCGTGTTTTCTTCTTTCCTTGTGGTTATCAGCATATACCTAGATCACGCGCACCTACAGTGATTTACTTGCGTATATATATATATATATATATATGTAACCGGTCGGAATTTGCTGGACTTTAATTTCTCACTTGACTTGGGGTTTATTAAAATTTAATAGATGGTAAAGGCAGTGGAAGCGCCCCTTTGAGAAAAATCCCGAACCAGCATAAGAACACTTAAATCTACTACAAAAATGAACTGTCCGTGACCCGTGGAAGGATAGCGTCTGTGACTGGGATGAATGAGACACACTGTAAAATTTAGACACTTATATTCCTCCAACACTACAAACACAATCAAATAATGGTACACCAATATGCGCACCTCTTAACTTAAACTTTAAACACTACTCTGGGGAATAAAAGTTATACATGACATAGAAATTATTAGAAACACAGGCAACAATAAATTTAAAGTATTAAGAAATGTTGCTCGCCCACATGAACAGGCCTTAAGGCTTTCACAAAATAATATCAGTCACTTAGGAAATGGTACTAAAAAATAAGAAATTAAATACTCTACAATGAATAGGCCTTAAGGGCTTTCAGCAAGATAATATCAGTCACTGAGGAAATGGTAATAAAATTTAAGAAATCAAATACTCTACAATGAATAGGTCTTAAGGGCACTCAACAAAATTATATCACCCCAACAGATGCACACTTCCTAACCTAACTTAAACACTACTCTGGGGAACAAAGGTTATACCTGAGATCAGAATTATGGAGAAAAATTAGATGCATTAAAAGAATCAAATCACAGTATCACTCTGGTTCCACTTAATGACACAACATTCAAAACCATACTATCAAAATTATTTAGGAACTATTAAACTACACACGTCAAGATAATATCAGTCTGAGAAATGGTATTAACTACACCCGTAATAAGGGAGATAAAATGTTCCTCTAGGTTTCTCCTAGAGTCCTAGACTCACGGTCTCAGTGTGTGACCATTAATTTACTCAGATAGCCTCAGTGTACTCCCAGTGCGTCCATAAAGCGGAAGGGAGTGAGCCAATCAGACCTTGTACAGTTGAGAGAAGCTTTAGCTTCCCGTTAGCAAGAGGGTTTCACTAGCTGCTCGGGACATGTGGGGTTGTGCACCGGAGTGGTAAGAACTGATCACCCACTGCCGATGCTGGTCCCGTGTCGTTTTAGTTGTCGGGAGCACTCGTTCACTCAAGAGATCCTTTGCTACCCCGCTAAACAGTGACAGGCCTACACTGATCGGTCCAATGGCGACAATCGCCACCCTCAATCATCAACAGCAGTCAATCTCTCGCAGTCAACTCCGGTCAACTCCAGTCAAGTGGGTTCTGACGGAAACCCTGAAATGAACTCACTGTTAGCTCTAGTTTACTTTATCACTGCCCTATCTAACCCTGTCTGAGATCGAATGAGACTTACTTGTTATACTGCAATAGCGCAGCACAGGTGACTAGGCCACGTGACTATTTCTGATGGACGCGCGGAACGTCTTGTCTGTGTGAATGCTCTCCGGGACTGGGCCTAGCCAGCGTCGCGTCTCCCCAAGGCGCTAGCTTGGGCCTACGTGATATATTTTCCGCCTAACTAATAACTCCTTGGGACACCTGTAACATTATTCAGACTGCTAAACGATCTATAATAATTTCAAATTCAATAATAGTCCCTTAACTTCATGAATCGCATCATTATTAATTCGGTAAATTACATTTAATATCATATAGGCCTAGTTCCGCAGTCTCTCGCTACGAGCAGGCAGCGCTCCCTCCCCTCAGATGACCTTGAACGCTCAGTATCACTCATGGCGGGGCATTTGAAATTACTCTGAAATTTCTGGATATTACAATCGACCCCCCTAAAAAAAGACAGCACTGTCCTCATGTGCTGAGAAAACATGCATACGACCCCCCTAAAATTTTGTTCTAAGGACTGCACCTCACCCCTTTAACGTGCTAAATGCAGCATTTGTCTTCTCTTCTCTCCTTTTCTCTCCCGCTAACACTCGACCCCCCTAAAAAAAGACAGCACTGCCCTCATGTGCTGAGAGAACAACTTAGAACCCACCTTCAACTCTGTACTATTCCACTCGCAGCTAGCAACTCCATTTCTTCCTAGCCCAACTCAATACCAACCAGAACATCACGCTCCCCTTTGCCTGGCCCTTAACTAGAGAACCAATGTCAAAATTAATACCAGCCCAAAACAAACATGCTCTCCTTTGGCCTGGCCCTTGAACTAAGAGGAACCAGTGTCAAAAAAAATACACAGTCCAAAACAAGCATGCTCTCCTTTTGCCTGGCCCTTGAGCTAAGAGGAACCAGTGTCAAAACAATACTCAGTCCAAAACAAACATGCTCTCCTTTTGCCTGGCCCTTGAGCTAAGAGAAACCAGTGTCAAAAAATTACTCAGTCCACGTCTCCGAACCTCATGCCGGCAGACCAACCCTCTGACAATGTACCAGCCCATATTAGTGAGGCCCTGGACATTACAACCGTACTCTCAATCCCGCTCATGACAGCAACTCAATCCCGCTCATGACAGCAACCACTACTCAACGCACATCTCTGACCTAACCATCTCTCCAATCCCCTCTGCCCTACTCACAACTCCTCCAACTCACCCCCTACAACCTGCCTTTTCTCATTACCATGCACCCTAAACTGTAATCGGTCGGCTTCGTCTTGTCTCTCAGCTGGAGGGCTCGATCAACCTCTCTGAACTACTTACGTACCCCTATATTTCCCACTTGGACCTCACACTTCCTTGACTGCTGGACGTGTGCCTGACATTCACCCCTTGTTTCCTCCCTGAACCGTTGAATGTGTGCCTGAGACTCCCACTTGAACCTGTTTACCTGTGCTTGATAATCCCTCTTTAGGTCTCCGAACTCCTCTCTCAGCTGTACCAAGGTCCCGCGGCCGTCTCTCTTCCTCCTCATACACATCTCTACCTGTCAAGCCTAACCAACTCAGTCCGGGCACAAGGATGAGCATCAGTGCGAGTTCAATCCCTACCATTACTAACCAACACATGATAGCGTTCATTATCCCAACCACAGTACTATCAGTCACGACATTAAAAACTACGCTCTGCTACCATTTGTAACCGGTCGGAATTTGCTGGACTTTAATTTCTCACTTGACTTGGGGTTTATTAAAAATTAATAGATGGTAATGGCAGTGGAAGCGCCCCTTTGAGAAAAATCCCGAACCAGCACAAGAACACTTAAATCTACTACACAAAATGAATTGTCCGTGACCCGTGGAAGGATAGCGTCTGTGACTGGGATGAATGAGACACACTGTAAAATTTAGACACTTATATTCCCTCCAACACTACAAACACAATCAAATAATGGTACACCAATATGCGCACCTCTTAACTTAAACTTAAAACACTACTCTGGGGAATAAAAGTTATAAATGACATAGAAATTATTAGAAACACAGGCAACAATAAATTTGAAGTATTAAGAAATGTTAATTGCACACATGAACAGGCCTTAAGGGCTTTCACAAAATAATATCAGTCACTTAGGAAATGGTACTAAAAAATAAGAAATTAAATACTCCACAATGAATAGACCTTAAGGGTTTTCAACAAAATAATATCAGTCACTGAGGAATGGTAATAAAATATAAGAAATTAAATACTCTACAATGAATAGGCCTTAAGGGCTTTCAACAAAATAATATCAGTCACTGAGGAAATGGTAATAAAATTTAAGAAATTAAATACTCTACAATGAATAGGCCTTAAGGGCACTCAACAAAATTATAGCACCCCAACAGATGTACACTTCCTAACCTAACCTACCCACTACTCTGGGGAACAAGGTTATACCTGAGATCAGAATTATGAAGAACAATTAGAGGCATTAAAAGAATCAAATCACAGTATCACTCTGGTTCCACTTAATGGCACAAACATTCAAACAATATTATCAAAATTATTTAGAAACTATTAAACTACACACGTCAAGATAATATCAGTCTGAGGAATGGTGTTAACTACACCCGTAATAAGGAAGATAAAATGTTCCTCTAGGTATCTCCTAGAGTCCTAGACTCACGGTCTCAGTGTGTGACCATTAATATACTCAGATAGCCTCAGTGTACTCCCAGTGCGTCCATGGGCAGGAAGAGAGTGAGCCAATCAGACCTTGTGCAGTTGAGAGAAACTTTAGCTTCCCGTTAGCAAGAGGGTTTCACTAGCTGACCGAGGACACGTGGTGTTGTGCACCGGAGTGGTAAGAACTGATCACCCACTGCCGATGCTGGTCCCGTGTCGTTTTAGTTGTCGGGAGCACTCGTTCACTCAAGAGATCCTTTGCTACCCCGCTAAACAGTGACAGGCCTACACTGATCGGTCCAATGGCGACAATCGCCACCCTCAATCATCAACGGCAGTCAATCTCTCGCAGTCAACTCCGGTCAACTCCAATCAAGTGGGTTCTGACGGAAACCCTGAAATGAACTCACTGTTAGCTCTAGTTTACTTTATCACTGCCCTATCTAACCCTGTCTGAGATCGAATGAGACTTACTTGTTATACTGCAATAGCGCAGCACAGGTGACTAGGCCACGTGACTATTTCTGATGGACGCGCGGAACGTCTTGTCTGTGTGAATGCTCTCCGGGACTGGGCCTAGCCAGCGTCGCGTCTTCCCAAGGCGCTAGCTTGGGCCTACGTGATATATTTTCCGCCTAACTAATAACTCCTTGGGACACCTGTAACATTATTCAGACTGCTAAACGATCTATAATAATTTCAAATTCAATAATAGTCCCTTAACTTCATGAATCGCATCATTATTAATTCGGTAAATTACATTTAATATCATATAGGCCTAGTTCTGCAGTCTCTCGCTACGAGCAGGCAGCGCTCCCTCCCCTCAGATGACCTTGAACGCTCAGTATCACTCATGGCGGGGCATTTGAAATTACTCTGAAATTTCTGAATATTACATATATATATATATATATATATATATATATATATATATATATATATATATATATATATATATATATATATATATATATATATATATATATATATATATATATATATATATATATATATATATATATATATATATATATATATATATATATATATATATATATATATGAGTCTAGATTACTACCCAATATAGGGGACTTTATTCCTCCATGGTATAGATATGTAGATGATGTTCTTTGTCTTTGGCCTAGAAACAGTGACCCATTGGAATTTTTAGACAAGCTTAATGATATTGTCCTAAGTATCACATTCAAAATTGAAAGAGAAATAAATGGATCCCTTCCATTCCTTGATATGCTTATCATGAGAAATGGCCAAAACTACAAATTTAAGGTATATAGAAAGCCCACACAGGTAGACAGTTTCATTCACTTCTTATCGAATCACCTGGAGTCTACCAAAATGTCAGTTTTTTCTGCTATGTTCTTAAGATGTCTGCGTATTTGTGACTCTGAATTTATTGACAATGAATTGAAACACATTCGTTCCATTGCACAGAAACTCGGGTACCCTTCTGTGTTTGTTGATCGTTGTTTTAAAAGGGCTAAAAAATCTTTTCATTCCTCTCAAACCAGGCAAATTCCTACACTTAAGAATATTTTGACTCTGCCCTATCGTAATGAATTTGCCCCGTTAGTTCGGTCCCTCAAGCTTTTAAATATTAATGTTGTTTTCAAGTATGACTCAACCATTACCAATATGTTAATAAGAAATAGCCCAAGTTTGAATGTAAATGGAAGTGTTTATTGCATTCCATGTAGCAAATGTAATTATAATTATGTAGGACAGACAGGAAAAACACTGCATCTCAGAATCAAACAACATAAGTATAATATCAGAACAGCATCTGAAAGCAGTGCCTTGTTCGTTCATGTTAGGAATAATAATCATCCAATTGCTTGGGAAAAAAGCTAAGAAGTATTTAAATCATCTTGTGTCACAGAAAGACTTCTGGTTGAAGCTAGTTTGATTAAGGAATTAAAATCAATAAACCTTAGTGTTGGTCAGTTCAAAACTGATAATATGTTACATAAATTTATTTGTCAGTGGCCCAAGGTTAAAAATGCTTTGAAAAGCTTTGATCTAGATGTATGATAGTTATTTAGTGGGTCCCTTAATTTTGACCTGACCTGACTAGTCACGTCACCCCCCTTCTCTTAAGCTCCTTTACGTGTGTGTTGGTGTGGGGATTAGTGGATGACATCATTATGACCTGACCTCATGTTTTTAAGGTCACCCTGTATATTTAAGCCTCTCTCTGTCCATGTAATCCAGTTGCCTCTGTAGATGTCTTGAATAAAGACGAAAGCTAAGGTGCTCCATGGTTTCCCTTTTCCCGGGTGATTTTATCAATATATATCCACGTTTTCATTGTGGATTTACATGAAATATATAAATATATATATATATATATATATATATATATATATATATATATATATATATATATATATATATATATATATATATATATATATATATTGGCGGTACAGGCGTCATTTCTAGCTCTTTGATTTAATATATTATGTACTACAGTAGGGTATGTTTCATGACTTGTTTTATGTATATGTTTCACGTGTTCTATGTATTATTGTAGTGTAAGTTTAATGACTTGTTCCCCTAGGTTTTCTACATATCAGCGTCAAATTACCGGCCGATCAGTTTGACGTCAGTAGTGGGGAAATTTCTTGAATCAATTATAGCAGATAGCATCCGATCGCATCTAGAGAAAAGCAAATTAATCTACGACTCTCAACATGGGTTTACAAAGGGAAAATCTTGTCTAACAAATTCGTTGAGTTTTTGTGAAAGTTCGAGGTAGTAGATAATGACGAAAATTACGATGTTATTTACTTAGACTTTAGCAAAGCATTTGACAGAGTACCGCATCAGAGGCTTCTGAGAAAAATTAAGGCTCATGGATTCGTGGGGAAAGTTTTAAATTGGATAAAATCATGGCTCACCGATAGAACGCAGAGGGTCAGCGTAGATGGTGTTAAATCTGAGTGGGGCCGTGCAACCAGTGGGGTTCCTCAGGGGTCAGTACTAGGCCCACTTTCGTTCATAATCTACATAAACGATCTAGATACTGGGATCAGCAGTGACATAAGCAAGTTTGCGGATGACACCAAAATAGGGCGGCAGATTAATTCAGGGCAGGATGCAAATGCATTACAAGAGGATCTAAATAAACTGCAGGGGTGGTCTGAAAAATGGCAAATGAAATTCAACACCAGCAAGTGCAGCGTACTCAATATTGGAAGAACAAATACTGATAATATATACAGCCTTAACAACATCAAACTAGAGAAGTCGACTTGTGAAAGAGACCTAGGGGTACTTGTAAGCCCGGACCTAGGGCCTAGAAAACAGTGCGTTAATGTTCGAAATAAGGCAAACAGAGTATTGGGTTTTATATCTAGAAGTGTAAGTAACAAGAATGCAGAGGTCTTATTACAACTATATCTTGCGCTAGTCAGGCCGCACCTCGATTATGCGGTTCAGTTCTGGTGCCCCTATGATAGAATGGATATAAATTCACTAGAGTCGGTGCAGTGAAGAATGACAAAAATGATTCCGGGACTTAGAAACCTTCCATATCAGGATAGGTTAAAGAAACTTAACTTGCATTCCCTAGAAAGACGAAGAGTGCGGGGAGATATGATAGAAGTATTTAAGTGGGTGAAAGGAATCAATAAAGGGGATATAGATAAAGTTCTTATAATATCCGAGCTGGATAGGACTCAGAGCAACGGATTCAAGTTGGATAAGTTTAGGTTTAGGAGGGAGATAGGAAGAAACTGGTTCACAAATAGGGTGGTGGACGAGTGGAACAAGCTTAGCAACTTTGTAGTAAGTGCTGGAACGCTGGAAAGTTTCAAAAGGAGGCTAGATAGATTCATGGATGATAGAGAGCGGTAGTAACTCTCGACAGCAGCTGCCATGCCCAGGCCAACCGGCCTATTGCAGACTCCTTATTTTCTTATGTTTGTATTTTGTCCTCTAATATACTATAGCGCTATCCGAATGTATGTCTGTCTGTCTGTGCAGCCAAAACGGCACAATCGTTTTTCATCAAACTTGGTGGAAAAATCGCAAAAAAAATTGTAGTGTGGAACAAACCTGGTCCCATGTCGATGGTTTCTTTAGGAAGCCATTAATTTACCATTATATTTACGGCTGTATGCTGTCAGCCGGATACAATACAGTACAATACTACACCATACAATACAATACACAACGAACTATAAATATTTTTAAGAATAAAAAATAATTATATAGACATGTAAGACTCACAACTTGATAAGATACCCGAAAGACATTAGCTATTGGAAATGTGATTAAATGTTTTGTTATTAATCCAGTGTGAAATGTATCTATGTATCAGAGATATCACAGTAAGGGAAGAACTAGGTAACAGTGATCACAGAGAAATCAGGTTCACCCTAAATTGGGAAACGAAAAACAATGACAATATGGTCAGAGTCCCAAACTTTCGGTTGGCGGATTATCAGGGGTTAAGAAGGTACCTAGGTGAGGTCACCTGGAAACAGTCACGTCAGTCCCCAGTAGGAAGGGGTGAGGTCATAGATGACACAACAATTGATCATGACTATAATATATTCACTAGTATACAATATAAAGCACAAGAACAAAATATACCATACAGAAAAATTAGGTCAAATAAGAATGAGCCAAGGTGGATGACCAGAAATCTTAAACATGACATAGGAATAAAGAAAGGAATTTATAAGAAATTAAAGCGAGGGGAGGAGCAACTCAGAAATAGGTATAATGAACTATCTAGGAATGTTAAGAAAAATGTAAGGAAAGCAAAGAGAAACTATGAAATTAGAATAGCAAGAGAATCCAAGGCAAATCCCAAGGGATTTTTCCAGGTATATAGAACAAAGGTCAAGGACAAAGTTGGGCCTTTAAAGTCAGGGAGGGGAGAAGTGATAAATGGCAGTGAAGAAATAAGCAAAGCATTGAACAGCTATTTTTTATCAGTTTTCACAGAAGAAATTCACGAGGAAATTCCAGAGGTGGAACTGATATTTAGGGGAAAGGAAGAAGAGAAATTAAAGAATATCACTATCAGAAAAGAGGATGTTCTTAAGAGGATAAATAAATTAAAGAAGACAAAATCCCCAGGGCCGGATGAAATTTTCCCTCGAGTCTTGAAAGAGTGTAGGGAACATATTAGCGAACCCCTTGTAAATGGGTAAATAATTATTTAAAGAACATTATTGGCCAAAGGAAAGCTATAGGTAGAAGGATAAATCGTGGCGAATTTTACCTCCGGGAGTATTATAAGGTATTGGCCGGTAGGGTTAAGACCGAGATAAGAAAAGCCAAGAGGAACTATGAACTGAAGGTAGCAGGGGAGGCGAAAACAAACCCCAAAGGATTCTACCAAATGTATCAAACTAAAACACGAGATAAGATTGGACCAATACATTCAGATACCGGCGAGCTAAGTGATAACAACGGCGAAATGAGCAATAATCTGAATAAATATTTTTCAACAGTTTTCACCACCGAAAATTTAAACATGATACCCGAGGCACCGACTCTATTCAGAGATAGTGAAGAAAACAAATTAAGCGAGATAGTAGTGACTAGTAACGATGTTAATAAGCAAATAGACAAACTGAAGCCTAATAAGTCACCTGGTCCCGATGAAATATTTGCCAGAGTATTAAAGGAATGGAAGGATGAGCTTAGTATGCCCTTAGCAAAGTTGTTTAACATGTCATTAAAAACAGGTGTCGTACCAGAATCCTGGAGGATACCGAATGTAATACCGATTTTCAAGAAGGGGGATAGATCACTATCCTCTAACTACTGCCCAATCAGTCTAACATCAATAGTAGGTAAATTACTAGAATCAATTATTTCAAACTCAATTCGAAACCACCTGGAGAAGCACAAGTTGATCAATGATTCCCAACATGGCTTCACAAGCGGGCGTTCATTTCTAACTAATCTATTAACATTTTTTTCATCAGTTTTCGAATCGGTGGACGAGGGGCACAATTATGATGTGGTATATCTCGACTTTAGCAAAGCCTTCGACAGAGTCCCCCACGAAAGACTAATTAGAAAGGTAGAAGCGCATGGCATCAAAGGTAATATCCTTAAATAGATTAGGGCGTGGTTACGGGACAGGAAACAGCAAGTGAGCATAAACGGCACTAAATCGCATTGGAGCAAGGCTCAGTACTTGGACCATTATTATTTATTATATACATAAACGACATAGATATCAGCATAGACAGCACCATAAGTAAATTTGCTGATGACACTAAAATAGGACATGTAATTAAATCTGTCGAGGACTCTGCAAAACTACAGGAAGATCTAA
Organism: Homarus americanus; assembly: GCF_018991925.1. NCBI lineage: Eukaryota > Metazoa > Arthropoda > Malacostraca > Decapoda > Nephropidae > Homarus > Homarus americanus. The sequence goes on from NW_024756057.1 coordinate 15,467, forward strand.
ACAAATTTTTCGAATGGTCGGAAAAATGGCAGATGAAATTCAATGTGGACAAATGTAAAGTACTCAGTATAGGA
>NW_024756058.1:0-19517 GCF_018991925.1 Homarus americanus
AGGAAGAAGAAAGGGAAAGAGAGTAGTGGAAAAAAAGAGGGAGAGGTGCGAGAGAGAAAGGGGAAAGAAAGGGAAGGAGAGAAAAATAAGTGGGAGAGAGAGATGCTTTCCTTTTTTTAACTACCATCCCATATTACTTTATTCACAGATTAGTTTCGAGATTAGCTTTTCCTTTCAGTCACATTTCAATACTGCACTGTCTTTCCGAGAGAGTTTTTTTCAATAACGTTATTATCTGTTTCAATTAGACCGGCTCAAGTTAACAGTGCGCCATAGAGAGATAGAGGGGGTAGGGGGTTGGAGGTAGGGGGTTATGGGTGGGGGAGGGGAGAGGGGTTGGATGGAGGGGGTTATGGTACTTATTGTTCTATTGTGCACGTGGAAGTCTTCGTTGTAATCTTAATGCTCCTAAACGGGTGAATGGGGAGGGGCAGAGGGGTGGGGGGAAAAGTGGAGGCTCGCGTAAGTGTTTCTTTTAAAGGGGAGGATTTTTCCCTTAAATATATATATATATATATATTCTCCCTTGTGTAAGCCGGTGGATCCTACAGTACATAGGGAGATATATGTGTCTTGTTTCAAACTTGTATCTGTTGAATGTAGTTAAGAGAGGATAAGTCAAGGTATTGTCAGCGATCAGGAGGGTTCAGGAGAGATTAGGAGGGATTAAGAGGGATTAGGATGGTTTGGAAGGGTTCAGGGAGGGATTAGGAGGGTTTGGTAGGGTTCAGGGAGGGATTAGGAGGGTTCAGGGGGGTTCAGAAAAGTTGAGAAGGGTTCAAGATGGTTTGGGAAGGTTTAAAAGGGTTCAGGAGAGCTCAGAAGGATTCAAGAGGGTTAAGGATGGTTTGGGAGGGTCCAGAAGGGATACAGGAAGGTTCAAGAGGGTTTGGGAGGGTTTAAAAGGGTTCAGAAGGCTCCAGAAGGGTTACAGGATGGTTTGAGAGGGTTTAAAAGGGTTCAGGAGAGTTCAGAAGGATTCAAGAGGGTTAAGGATGGTTTGGGAGGGTCCATAGTTTCTTTACAACACAAACGATAGATTAACGGAGGCAGATGAAGATTGCCGAAATTTAGCCACATTTAGGATAAGAAGGGACGATTGAAACTCGCTAATGATGGAGAGGAGAAGTATTTCTTCGTGGGATATCTGAAGTGCCCATTCCACCCACCCCTCACCTCCACCCATTCCCACCTCCATCCATTCCCACCTCCACCCGTTCCTATCACTCTCTCTCTCCACCCATTCTCACCCTCACCTGTTTTATTTTTCCACTCACTTCATCTCCACTATTTTTTCCTTCCACCCATTTTACCTCCAGCCATTTTTGTTTTCCACCTGTCTATCATTTTCCTCCAATTTATTCTTTATTTTTCATTTCCATCACATTTTTTTACCATCTTTCATTTACTATTTCATTTACTATTTACCACTTACTCATTATTTTACTTCATTCACTCATTTACATCCACCCCATCTTTACCATTCACCCACCTCATTTCTCCACTCACTTCACATTTCACTCACTCTCTACACTTCACCTCACCCACTCACCACTTCACCACCTGTGGGGGAGTGTGTGTGTGTGTGTGTGTGTGGGGTGGGGTTGTAGTGGTGTGTGGGTGTGTTGTAGTGGTGTGTGGATGTAAGCAGTGGTGTGTGTGGATGTGTTGTAGTGGTGTGTGGATGTGTTGCAGGTGGGTGTGTTGTAGCTGTGTGGGTGTGTTGTAGTGGTGTGTGTGTGTAGCCAGAGTGGTGTGTGGTGTGTTGTAGTGGGTGTGTGTGATGTGTTGTAGTGGTGTGTGGGTGTGTTGCAGTGGTGTGGGTGTGCTTGTGTGGTGGTGGATGTGCTGAAGTGGTGACGGTTGTAGTGGTGTGTGGGTGTGCTGGTCAGTGGTGTGTGGGTGGCTGTAGTGGCGTGTGGTGCTGAAAGTGGTGGGCAGTGGTGTGGTGTGCTGTGAAGTGGTGTGTGGGTAGCAGTGGTGTGCGTGGATGGCTTGTAGTGGTGTGGGTGTTGCAGTGGTGTGTGTTGTAGTGGTGTGCGGTTGTGGTGGTGTGGACGTTGTAGTGGTGTGTGGGCGTGCTGTAGTGGTGGGCGTAAGGTGTGGGTGCGTTGCAGTGGTGTGGGCGTTGCAGTGGTGTGGTGCCAGAAAGTGGTGTGGCGTGGTTGTAGTGGTGTGTGGCGTGCTTGTAGTGGCGTGGGTGCGTTGCAGTGCGTGGTGCGACAGAAAGTGGTGCGGACGGTCAGTGGCGTGGGTGTGCAATAGGGTGTGTGGCAGGCTGGTAGTGGCGTGGTGTACAGTGGTGTGGGCGGTGGCTAGGTGTGTGGGTGCAGAGTGGTGTGTGGGTGCGTGGTTGTGAGTGGTGTGTGGGTGTGGCTTGTAGTGGTGTGTGGTGTGCTTGAGTGGGCGTCAGGAAGTGGTGTGGGTACAGGCGGGTGGGTTGCAGTGGTGTGTGGGTGTGGCTGGTGTGGTGTGTTGTAGTGGTGTGGGTGGTGGGTGTCGTGGGTGTACAGGTGTGGCACAGATGTTGCAGTGGTGTGTGGGTGTGTGTGTATGTGTGTGTGTAGTGGTGTAGGTGTGTGTGTGTGTCAGAAGTGGTGTGTGTGTGTGGTGCAGAGTGTGTGGGTGTGTGGTGGTTAGAAAGGGTGGTGTGTGTACAGAGAGTGTGTGTGTGTACAGAGTGGTGTGTGTGTGTGTGTGTGTGGCTAGAAGTGGTTCGTGTCAGCGGTGTGTGTGTGTGCAGTAGGAGGTGGTGGGCCAGAAAGTGGTGTGTGGGTGCATAGAAAGTGTGTGTGTGGGGTATGAGGTGTGTGTGTACAGGTGGTGTGTGGGTGCAGAGGCGTGTGTGTGGGGTTAGAAGTGGTGTGTGTGTGTGTGTGTGTGTGTGTGTGTGTCAGGAGTGGTGTGTGGGTGCTGTAGGTGTGTGGGTGTGTCAGGTGTGGGTGTACAGTGTGTGTGTGGCTAGAAAGTGGTGTGTGGGTGTGTAGGGTGTGTGTGGTCAGGCTGGTGTGTGTGTGTGTGTGTGTGTGTGTGTGGGTACAGTGGTGTGTGGGCGTACAGAGTGGCGTGCGGGCGCTTGTAGTGGCGTGTGGGTGCGGTCAGAGTGGCGGTAGCCAGAAAGTGGCGTGTGGGCGGCTGGTGAAAGTGGCGTGTGGGTGCTTGCAGGTGGTGCGGGGCGTGTCAGTGGCGGCGCGGTGGCGGTCAGGCGGGTGCGTGGGCGTGGCTTAGTAGTGGTGCGGCGTAGCAGTGGTGCGTGTGTGTGCGGGGTCAGAAAGTGGTGTGTGGGTGTGTGTGCGTGTCAGAGTGGAGGGTAGGTGTGGGTGTGTGTGTGTGTGTGTGCTGTAGTGCAGGTGTGGGGTACAGAAGGGTGTGTGTGTGTGTGTGTGTGTCAGTGGTGTGTGTGTGTGTGTCAGAAGTGGTGTGTGTGTGTGTGTGTGTGTACAGTGGTGTGTGGGTGTGCCAGAAAGGGAGGTGGGTGTACAGTGGTGTGTGGGGCACAGAAAGTGGTGTGGGTGTAATAGGAGTGGTGTGTGGGTACAGAGTGGTGTGTGGTGCTCGTAGTGGTGTGTGTGGGTGTGTCAGAGTGGTGGGCACAGAGTGTGGGCGTGCTTGTAGTGGTGTGTGGGTGTCCAGAAGTGGTGTGGGTACAGAAAGTGGCGTGTGGGCAGGCTTGTGAGTGGCAGTGTGGCTGGTAGTGGTGCGTGGGTTGCAGTGGTGCGTGGGCGGCTGGTGGCGGTGCGTGGTGCTTGTAGTGGTGGGGGCGTTGCAGTGGTGTGGGCGTGCAGAAAGGTGTGGGCCTGTAGTGGTGCGTGTGGGTACAGTGGTGTGTGGGTGTGCTTGCAGCGGTGTGGATGCACAGAAGTGGTGTGGGTGTTGTAGTGTGGGTGTGTTGTAGCGGGTGTGTTTGTAGGTGGTGTGGGCGTTTTGTAGTGTGGTGCGTGGGTGCTGTAGTGGCGTGTGTGGGTGTCAGTGGTGTGTGTGGGTGCTGAGTGGTGTGTGGCGCTTGTAGTGGTGTGGGCAAGCAGTGTAGGTGCCAGAAAGTGGTGTGTGGGTGCTGTAGTGGTGTGTGTGGGTGTCAGAAAGTGGTGCAGGTGCTTGTAGTGGTGTGTGGGTGTGTGTGGTGGTTGTGAAGGGTGTGTGGGTGCTTGCAGTGGTGTGTGGGCGTACAGTGGTGTGTGGGCGTTGCAGTGGTGTGTGGGCGTTGCAGTGGTGTGTGTGGGCGTTGGTGAGTGGTGCGTGGGTCGTAGTGGTGTGCAGGTGCTGTAGTGGCGTGTAGGCGTGTGAAAGTGGTGCGTAGGCGCAGCGGGTGCGTGGGTGCGGCTGGTGGCGGTGTGTGGATCGCGGTTGCAGTGGTGCGTGCGTGTGCGTGTGGGTGCCAGAAGTGGTGTGGGCGTTGCAGTGGTGCGTGGCGTGGCCGAGTGGTGTGACGTGCCAGAAAGTGGTGTGTGCGCTGGCAGTGGCGTGTGGACGGGCCTGAGTGGTGGGCGGTTGCAGTGGTGTGTGTGTGTGCGTGTGGGTGTTGTAGTGGTGTGTGGGTGCTTGTAGTGGTGGGGCGTGTTGCAGTGGTGTGTGGGTGTGCTGTAGTGGTGTGTGTGCGTGTGTGGGTGTTGCAGTGGTGTGTGGGTGCTGGTGTGTGGGTGCACAGTGGTGTGTGGACGTGTTGTAGCGGTGCGTGGCCAGGTGGTGTGGGTGTGCTGTAGTGGTGTGGACGTGCTGGTAGTGGCGTGGGTGTGCCAGTGGTGCGTGTGTGTGTGGGTGCAGAAAGTGGTGTGTGGCGTGCCTGTAGTGGTGTGGGTGCCAGGAAGTGGCGGTGGGTGGCTGTAGTGGTGTGTGTGTGTGTGTGTGTGTGGGCGTCAGAAGGGCGTGTGGGCGTTGCAGCGGTGCGGGCGTTCAGCGGCAGGTGTGTGAAAGTGGTGTGTGGGTGCGTGGGTGCTGAAGTGGCGTGTAGGTGCTGCAGTGGTGTGTGGGTGTGCTGCAGAAGCGGCGTGTGGGTACAGTGGTGTGTGGGCGTGGCTTGTAGTGGTGTGTGGGTGTTGCAGTGGCGGGTGTGTTGTAGTGGTGTGTGGGTGCTGAAGTGGTGTGTGTGGGTGTTGCAGTGGTGTAGGTGCTTGCAGTGTGCAGGTAAGCCAGGCGCGTGGTGTGGGCGTTTGCAGTGGCGTGGGCGTGCTTGCAGTGGCGTGTGGACGCCTGAGGTGTGTGTGTGTGTGTGGGCGTCAGAAAGTGGTGCGTGTGGGTGCCAGAAAGTGGTGTGTGGGGCGTGTAGCGGTGTGTGGCGTGGCTGCAGTGGTGTGGGCGTTGCAGTGGTGTGGGGGTGTACAGTGGTGTGGGCGTACAGAGTGGTGTGTGTGTGTGGGCGGCCAGAGGTGTGGGTCAAGTGGTGTGTGTGGGTGTCAGAAGTGGTGCGGCGTGGTGTAGCAGTGTGTGGGTGTCAGAAGTGGCGTGTGGCGTACAGAAAGTGGTGTGGCGCAGTGGCGTGTGGGCGTGGGTTGTAGTGGTGTGGGTCCAGCGGTGTGTGGGCGGGTTGCAGTGGCGTGTGGGTGCACAGGTGGCGTGGGTGCTTGCAGTGGTGCGTGGGCGGCTGTATGGCGTGTGGGTACAGAAAGTGGTGTGCGGGTGTCACGAGTGGTGCCGGTGGCGTGCAGGTGGCTGCGGCGGTGCAGGCGCTTGCGGCGTGCAGGCGCCAGAAAGTGGTGCGGGTGCGGTGGCGTGTGGGTGTAAGCAGGCGGTGCAGGCGTTGTGAGTGGTGCGTTGTAGCGGTGTGTGTTGAGTGGCGTGTGGGCGTTGCAGTGGTGTAGGCGCTGCATTGCGTGTGGGTGTTGTGAAAGTGGTGTGTGGGTGTTGCAGGGAGGTGTGGTGCTTGCAGTGGTGCAGGTGCCGTAGTGGTGCGTGGGTGCTTGCAGTGGTGTGTAGGCGTTGTAGTGGTGTAGGGCGTTTGTAGTGGCGTGTAGGCGCTTGCAGTGGTGCGTGGGCGTTGTAGTGGTGCGTAGGTGCTGCAGTGGTGTGTGGCGTTGCAGTGGTGTGTGGGTGTTGAGTGGTGTGTGGGTGCTTGCAGTGGTGTGTGGGTGTTGCAGTGGTGCAGGCGCTGTAGTGGCGTGTGGGCGTTGGTAGTGGTGCGTTGTAGTGGTGCGTGGGTGCTGCAGTGGTGTGTAGGCGCTGCAGTGGCGTGTAGGCGCTGCAGTGGTGTGCAGGTTGCAGAGTGGTGTGGTGGTGCTGTAGCGGTGCGTGGTCAGAAAGTGGTGCGTGCAGGTGTGTAGCGGTGCTGTGCGGTGCGTGGCGCCGTAGCGCGGCGGCAGGCGCTTGCAGCGGTGCAGGTGCCGTAGTGGTGGGTGCTTGAAAGTGGTGCAGGCAGTGCAGTGGTGCGTGGCACAGAAAGTGGTGCGTAGGCGCTTGTACAGTGTAGGCAAGTGCTGCAGTGGTGCGTGGGCGTTGCAGTGGTGCAGGTGCTGCAGTGGTGTGTAGGTGTTGTATTGCGTGTAGGTGTTGTGCAGTGGTGTGTTAGTGCTGGTAGCGCATGAAAGTGGTGTGTGCGCCGCAGCGGTGCGTGGGTGTTGTGAGTGGTGCAGGTACAGAAGTGGTGTGTGGGTGCTGATGCGTGTGGGTGTTGTGAGTGGTGTGCAGGTGTTGCAGTGGTGCGGGTGCTTGCATGGTGCAGGTGTTGTGAGTGGCGTGTGGGCAGTTGCAGTGCGGCGTGGGCGTTGTAGCGTGCAGGTGCTGCAGTGGTGTGCAGGTGCTGTAGTGGTGCGTGGGTGTTGCACAGTGGTGCGTGTAGTGGTGTGGGTGAGCAGTGGGTGCGTAGGCGCTGCAGTGGTGCGCAGGTGCTGCAGCGGTGTAGGTGTTGTGAAAGTGGTGTGTAGGTGCCTTGCAGTGGCAGGTGCTGTAGTGGTGTGTAGGCGTTGCAGTGGTGCAGGCGTTGCAGTGGCCGTGTCGGCAGCGGTGGTGTTGTAGTGGTGTGTGGGTGCTGCATTGCGGCAGGTGCTGTAGTGGTGCAGGCGTTGTAGTGGTGCAGGTGTTGCAGTGGTGCGTAGGTGTTGTAGTGGTGTGGGCGTTGCAGCGGTGCGTGGTGCGTTGTAGTGGCGGGTGTTGCATTGGTGTGTGGGTGTTGAGTGGTGTGTAGGTGCTGTAGTGGTGTGTGGTGTTGTAGTGGCGCAGGTGTTGTAGTGGTGTAGTGTCATTGCAGTGGTGCAGGTGCTTGCAGTGGTGTGCAGGTGCTGCAGTGGCGTGTAGGTGCTTGCAGTGGTGTGTGGGTGTGGGAAGTGGTGTGTGGGTACAGGCGTGTGTGCTGTAGTGGTGTGTAGGTGCAGTAGTGGTGCAGGTTGCAGTGGTGTGTGGGCGTTGTAGTGGTGTGGGTGCTTGCAGTGGTGTGTAGGCGCTGCAGTGGTGTGTGGGCGTTGCATTGGTGCGTAGGCGTTGCAGTGGTGCGGTGCTGAAGTGGTGCGTGGGTGTTGTGCGGGTGCAGGTGCTGTAGTGGCGTGTGGTGTTGTAGTGGTGTGTGTTGCAGTGGTGCGTGGGCGTTGCAGTGGTGTGTGGGTGTTGTATGCGTGTAGGTGTTGCAGTGGGCGTGCAGGTGCTGTAGTGGTGTGTGGGTGCTGTAGTGGTGCGTGGGCGCTGTGAGTGGTGCAGGTGCCAGAAGTGGTGCGAGGTGTTGCAGTGGTGCGTGGGCGTTGCAGTGGTGTGTGGGTGTTGGAAAGTGGTGTGGTAGAGGTGCGGTGTTGTGAAAGGGTGCGGCAGGTGTTGCAGTGGTGTGTGGTGTTGTAGTGGTGTGGGTGCTGTAGTGGTGGCGCTGTAGTGGTGTGTAGGTGCTGTAGTGTGTGGTGCTGATGTGTAGGTGTTGCAGTGGCGTGCAGGCGTTGTAGTGGTGTGTAGGTGCTGCATGGTGTGTAGGTGTTGTAGTGGTGTGTGGGCGTTGAAGTGGTGTGTAGGTGCTGTAGTGGCGTGTAGGTGCTGTGCAGTGGTGTGCAGGTGTTGTAGTGGTGCGTAGGTGTTGCATTGCGTGTAGGTGTTGCAGTGGTGTGGGTGCTGTAGTGGTGTGTGGGTGTTGTAGTGGCGTGCAGGTGCTTGCAGTGGTGCGTGGGTGTTGCATTGGTGCGTGGGCGTTGCAGTGGTGCAGGCGGTTGCAGTGGTGTGTGGCGTTGTAGTGGTGCGTAGGTGTTGCAGTGGTGTGCAGGCGTTGCAGTGGTGTGTGGGTGCTGTAGTGGTGCAGGTGTTGTGGTGCGGTGCAGGCGCTGTAGTGGTGCGTGGGTGCCAGCAGTGGTGCGCAGTGTTGCAGTGGCGTGCAGGTGATGCAGTGGTGCGTAGGTGCTTGCAGTGGTGCAGGCGCTGCAGTGGCGTGCAGGGTGCCTGCAGTGGTGTGTAGGTAAAGTGGGTGTGGGCGTTGTAGTGGTGCAGGCGCTGCAGTGGTGTAGGTGCAGCAGTGGTGTGCAGGCGTTGTAGTGGTGTGCAGGTGTTGCAGTGGTGCAGGCGCTGTAGTGGTGCGCAGGTGCTGCAGTGGTGTGTGGCAGGTGTTGTGCGGCGTGCAGGGCCAGTGGTGCGTGGGCGCTTGCAGTGGTGCAGGTGCTGGGTAGTGGTGTGCAGGCGCTGCAGTGGTGTGCAGGTGCTTGCAGTGGTGCGTGCAGGTACAGTGGTGCAGGCGTTGCAGTGGCGTGCAGGCGTTGCAGTGGTGCGTGGCGTTGCATCATGCGGGTGTTGCAGTGGCGTGCAGGTGCTGTGAGTGTGCGTGGTGCAGTGCAGGTACAGCGGTGCGTGGGTGCTTGCAGTGGTGCGGTGCTGTAGCGGTGCAGGCGCTTGCAGTGGCGTGCAGGCGCTGGTGCGGTGTGCAGGCGCTGTAGTGGTGCAGGCGCTGTAGTGGTGCGTGGGCGTTGTGAAAGGGTGTAGGCGTTGTGAAGTGGTGCGTGGGCGTTGTAGCGGTGCAGGTGCGAGTGGTGCAGGTGCAGAGTGGCGTGCAGGTGCTGCAGTGGTGTAGGTGTTGGTGGTGTGCGGGTGTTGCAGGTGTAGGCGCTGCAGTGGCGTAGGTGTTGTGAAGTGGTGCGTGGGCGCTGCAGTGGCGTGCAGGTGCCGTAGTGGTGCGTGGGTTGCAGCGGTGTGTAGGTGCTGTAGCGGTGCGTAGGTGTTGCAGTGGCGTGGCGGTCAGCAGTGGTGCGTGGGCGTTGCAGTGGCGCAGGTGTGCGGTGCGGTGGGCTTGCAGTGGCGCAGGCGGTTGCAGTGGTGTGTGGCGCTGCGGTGCGTGCGTTGCAGTGGCGTGCGGGTGTTGCAGTGGTGCGTGGTGGTGCTGGTAGTGGCGTGTGGGCGTTGCAGTGGTGTGGCGTTGCAGTGGTGTGTGGTGCTTGTAGTGGCGTGCAGGTGTGTGAAAGTGGTGTGTGTGGGTGTTGTAGTGGTGCGTGGGTGCTTGAAGTGGCGTGCAGGCGTTGCAGTGGTGCAGGCGCTGTAGTGGTGCAGGTGCAGCAGTGGTGTAGGTGCTGCAGTGGGTGCAGGCGTTGTGAAAGTGGCGTGCAGGTGCTTGCAGTGGTGTGTGGGCGTTGGGCGTGAATGCAGTGGTGCGCAGGCGCCGAGTGGTGTAGGCGCCGTAGTGCGCAGGCAAGTGGTGCGTGGGCGCCAGAAGTGGTGTGCAGGTGCTGCAGGGTGCGTAGGCGTGCAGTGGTGTGTAGTTGCATTGGTGTGTAGGTGCTGGGTGGTGCGCAAGGGTGGTGGTGCGTAGGTGCTGTAGCGGTGTGGGTGTTGTATGGTGCAGGTGTTGTAGTGGTGTGTGGGTGCTGTAGTGGTGCGCAGGTGCTGAAAGTGGTGTGTGGGTGCCAGTGGTGTGCAGGCGTTGTGCAGTGGTGTGTGTGGGCGCTGGTAGTGCGCAGGCGTTGCAGTGGTGTGTGGGTGCTGTAGTGGTGTGTAGGTGCTTGCAGTGGTGTAGGTGTTGTGGTGGTGTGCAGGTGCTGCATGGTGTGCGGGCGTTGCAGTGGTGTGTAGGTGTTGCAGTGGTGTAGGTGCTTGTAGTGGTGTGCAGGTGCTTGCAGTGGCGTGCAGGCGCTGCAGTGGTGTGCAGGTGCTTGCAGTGGTGCGTGGGCGCTTGTAGTGGGTGTGCAGGCGTTGCAGTGGTGTGTGGGTGTTGCAGTGGTGCAGGTGCGTGCAGGTGCTGCAGTGGTGCAGGTGCTGCAGTGGTGTGTAGGCGCTGCAGTGGTGTGCAGGTGTTGCAGTGGTGTGCGGGTGCAGGAGTGGTGCAGGGCGCTGCAGTGGCGTGAGGTCAGAGTGGCGTGTGGTGCTGAGCGGGTGCAGGGCCGTGAAAGTGGTGCAGGCGCTGCAGTGGTGCAGGTGTTGCAGTGGTGTGTGGGCGGTGAAGTGGTGTGCAGGCGCTGCAGTGGTGTGTAGTGCAGTGGTGCGTGGGCGCTGTAGTGGCGTGCAGGCGCTGCAGTGGTGCAGGCGCTGTGAAGTGGCGTGCAGGCGTGCAGTTCAGGGGCAGTGGTGCAGGCGCTGCAGTGGTGCGTAGGTGCTGCAGTGGTGCGTAGGCGTTGAAGTGGTGCGTGCGTTGCAGTGGTGCAGGCGCTGCAGTGGTGCAGGTGCCAGGTAGTGGTGGCAGGTGCTAGAAAGTGGTGCGTGGGTGTTGCAGTGGCGTGCAGGCGCTGCAGTGGTGCAGGCGTTGCAGTGGTGTGTGGGGTGTTGCAGTGGCGTGCAGGCGCTGCAGTGGTGCAGGCGCTGCAGTGGTGTGGGCAAGTTGTGAGTGGTGCGTAGGCGCTGCAGTGGCGTGCAGGCAGCTGCAGTGGTGTGCAGGTCAGTGCGGTGTGGGTGGCAGTGCTTGCAGTGGCGTGTGGCGTTGCAGTGGTGTGCAGGGTGCCAGAGTGGTGTGTAGGCGTTGCAGTGGTGTGTGGGCGCTTGCAGTGGTGTGTAGGCGCTGAAGTGGTGCGTAGGCGTCGCAGTGGTGTGTGGGCGTTGCAGTGGCGTGCAGGCGTTGCAGTGGGTGCAGGCGCTTGTAGTGGTGTAGGCGTTGCAGTGGCGTGCAGGCGCTGTAGTGTGCAGGCGCTTGCAGCGGTGCGCAGGTGCTGGTGGCGGGTGCAGGCGTTTGCAGTGGTGCGGCTTGCAGCGGGCGTGCAGGCGTTGCAGCGGTGCGCGGGTGCTGTGCGGTGTGCAGGCGTTGCAGTGGTGCGTGGGCGTTGCAGCGGCGCAGAAGCCTGCAGTGGTGCGGCTTGCAGTGGTGCGCAGGCGCTGCAGTGGTGCGTAGGTACAGTGGCGTGCAGGCGTTGCAGTGGTGCAGGCGTTTGCAGTGGTGCGGGCAGTTGCAGCGGCGTGGCGCTTGCAGGCGTGCTCGCAGCGGCGTGGGTGCTGTGAAAGTGGTGCGCAGGCGTTGCAGTGGCGTGCAGGCGTTGCAGTGGTGCGGGCGCTGCGTAGCGGCGTGGGCGTTGCAGTGGTGCGCAGGCGTTCGTAGGTGCGCAGGCGCTGCAGTGGCGTGCAGGCGTTGCAGCGGTGCGTGGGCGCTGTGCAGCGGCGTGGCGCTGTGGCGGCGTGCAGGCGCTGTAGTGGCGTGCAGGCGTTGGCGCGGCGCGCAGGCGTTGCAGCGTGGTGCGTGGGCGCTTGCAGCGGTGCGCGGGGCGGCCAGAAAGCGGCGCGTGGGCGTCAGAGTGGCGCAGGCGGCTGCAGCGGTGCAGGCGCCAGAAAGTGGCGTGCAGGCGTTGTGGTGCTGCGTGGGCGCAGAGTGGTGCGTGGGCAGGCGCTGGTACATGCGTGGGCGTTTGCAGCGGCGCAGGCGCTGCGCGGCGCAGGCGCTGCAGTGGCGTGGGCGTTGTACTGCGCAGGCGCTGCAGCGGCGTGCGGGGCGCTGTACTGGCGTCGTACTGGTGCGCAGGCGTTGCAGTGGCGCAGGCGCTGTACGGCGTGCAGGCGCTTGCAGCGGCGTGCGGGCGTTGCAGCGGCGTGCAGGCGTTTGCAGCGGCGCGTGCGCCGTAGTGGCGTGCAGGCGTCAGCAGTGGCGTGCGGGCGTTTGCAGTGGCGTGCAGGCGCTGGTAGTGGCGCGCAGGCGCTTGCAGGCGCAGGCAGCCGCAGTGGTGCGCAGGCGTTTGCAGCGGTGCGGCAGGCGTTGCAGGCGGCGCTTGCAGCGGCGTGGGCGCTGTAGTGGCGTGCAGGCGCCGCAGTGGCGTGCGGCGCTTCGTACTGGCGTGCAGGCGCTGCAGCGGTGCGCAGGCGTTGCAGCGGCGTGCAGGCGTCGGTACTGCGCAGGCGTTGCAGCGGCGCGCAGGCGCTGCAGTGGCGCAGGCGTTGCAGCTGCGCAGGCGCTGCAGGCGGCGCGTGGGCGCTCGGTACTGGCGCAGGCGCTGCAGTGGTGCGTGCAGGTGTTGCAGTGGCGTGCAGGCGCTGCAGTGGCGGGCGCTCGACTGGCGTGCAGGCGCATTGAAGCGGCGGCAGGCGCTCGTAGCGGCGTGCGTAAGCCAGTGGCGCAGCACGAAGTGGCGTCTGTGCTGATGGTGTGCGTTTGCAGTGGCGTGCAGGCAGCTGCAGCGGCGCGTGGGCGTTGCAGCGGCGCGTGGGCGTCGAAGTGGCGCAGGCGTCTGCAGCGGTGCGTGGGCGTTGCAGCGGTGCGTGGGCGTTGCAGGGCGCGTGGGCGCTGTAGCGGCGTGGCGGGCGCTTGCAGTGGCGGCGTACAGCGGTGCGTGGGCGCTTGGTAGCGGCGCGTGGCAGTGGCGCGGCGCGCAGGCGCCGAAGCGGTGCGCAGGCGTTGCAGTGGCGCGCAGGTTGCAGCGGCGTGGGCGCTGGTGAAAGTGGTGCAGGCGCTGCAGCGGCGTGGCGCCGCAGCGCGGTGCGTGGCGCTGCAGCGGTGCGCAGGCGCTTGCAGTGGCGCGCAGGCGCTTGCAGTGGGGTGCAGGCGCTTGCAGCGGCGTGGCAGAGTGCGGCAGGCGCTCAGCAGTGGCGTGCGGGCGCTGAGAGTGGCGTGCGGCGCTCGTAGGCGGTGCGCAGGCGTTGCAGTGGCGCGCAGGCGCTGTGGCGGCGTGCAGGCGCCGCGGCGGTGCAGGCGTCGCGGCGTGGGCGCTGCAGCGGCGCGCGGTCAGAAAGCGGCAGGCGCTTGCAGTGGCGTGCAGGCGTCAGAAGTGGTGCAGGCGCTGCAGCGGTGCGTGGGCGTTGCAGGGCGCGTGGGCGTTGGTAGTGGCGTGCAGGCGTTGCAGCGGCGTGCAGGCGTTGCAGCGGCGCAGGCGTTTGCAGGCGGCGCGCAGGCGTTGCAGCAGTGGGCGCTGCAGCGGCGTGCGCTTGCAGCGGCGCGTGGGCGTTGCAGCGGCGTGCAGGCGTTGTAGCGCGTGCGGGCGCTGCAGCGGTGCGTGGCGTTTGCAGAAAGTGGCGCGTAGGCGTTGCAGCGGCGTGGCGCCTGCAGCGGCGCGCAGGCGTTTGCAGCGGCGCGGGCGTTGCAGCGGCGTGCAGGCGCTGTAGCGGGTGCGCAGGTCAGAAAGTGGCGCGCGGGCGTCGCTAAGCGGCGTGGGCGTTGCAGCGGTGCGCAGGCGCTCGGCGGCGCGCAGGCGCAGCCGTAGTGGTGCGTGGGCGCTTGCAGTGGCGTGCAGGCGCTTCAGAAAGTGGCGTGGGCGTTGCAGTGGCGCGCAGGCTTGCAGCGTGCGCAGGCGCTGGCAGCGGCGTGGCACAGAAAGTGGCGTGCAGGCGTTGCAGCGGTGCAGGCGTTGCAGTGGTGCAGGCGTCGGTGCGGCGTGCAGGCGCTGCAGTGGCGTGCAGGCGTTGCAGCGGCGTGCAGGCGCTTGCAGCGGCGCAGGTGTTGCAGCGGTGCGCAGGCGTTGTGAAGTGGCGCAGGCGTTGCAGCGGCGTGCAGGCGCCGCAGTGGCGTGCAGGCGCTTGCAGTGGTGCGTAGGTGCGTTGTGAAAGTGGTGCGTAGGCGTTGTGAAGTGGTGCAGGCGTTGCATGGTGCAGGTGCCTGTAGTGGTGCAGGCGCCAGTAGTGGTGCGGTGGGCGTTGCAGTGGTGCGTGCAGGTGCTGTAGTGGTGCGTAGGCGTTGCAGTGGTGCAGGCGCTGCAGTGGTGCGTAGGTGCTGCAGCGGTGCGCAGGTGCAGGGGCGCAGGCGCTGCAGTGGTGCGTAGGCGCCGTAGTGGTGCAGGCGCTGCAGTGGCGTGTAGGTGCTGCAGTGCGCAGGCGTTGCAGTGGCGGCGCTTGCAGCGGCGTGTAGGCGCTTGCAGCGGCGTGCGGGCGCCGCAGTGGCGTGCAGGCGTTGCAGCGGTGCGCCGGAAGTGGTGCGCAGGCGCTGCAGTGGTGCAGGCGCTGCAGTGGTGCAGGGTGTTGCGAGTGGCGTGCAGGCGTTGGTGGCAGTGTGGGCGTTGCAGTGGTGCGGGCGTTGCAGTGGTGCGTGGGCGCCGCTGCGGTGCGCAGGCGCTGTGCAGTGGTGTGTGGGTGCTTGTAGTGGTGCGTGGGCGTTGCAGCGGTGCGTAGGCGTTGCAGTGGTGCGTAGGCGCCAAAGTGGCAGGCGCCGAAGTGGTGCGGGCGTTGTAGCAGTGCAGGTGTTGCAGTGGTGCGGGCGTTGCAGCGGTGTGCAGGCGTTGCAGTGGCGTGCAGGCGTTGCAGTGGCGTGTAGGCGTTGCAGTGGTGCGTGTAGGTGTTGCAGTGGCGTGCAGGCGTTGCAGTGGTGCGTAGGTGTCAGAAAGTGCAGGTGCTTGCAGCGGTGCGTGGGCGTTGTAGCGGCGCGGGTGCTGCAGTGGCGTGCAGGCGGTTGCAGCGGCGGCAGGCGCCAAAGCGGTGGCAGGCGCTGCAGCGGTGGGCAGTTGCAGCGGTGCGTGCAGGCGCTGTAGCGGCGTGCGGGCGTAGTGCGGCGTGCAGGCGCTTGCAGTGGCGTGCAGGCGTTGCAGTGGTGCAGGCGCTTGCAGTGGTGTGGGCGTTGCAGTGGCGTGCAGGTGCTGTAGTGGCGTGCAGGTGCTGTAGCGGTGCGTGGGTGCTGTAGCGGTGCAGGTGTTGCAGTGGTGTGTGGCGTTGTAGTGGCGGTGCCGCAGCGCGGTTATAGTGGTGTGTAGGCGCTGTAGTGGTGCAGGTGCTTGCAGTGGTGCGTGGGTGCTGTAGTGGTGCGTAGGTGCTTGCATTGCGTGTGGGCGTTGTGCGGTGCGTGGGTGTTGTAGTGGTGCGTGGGCGCTTGTAGTGGTGTGGGTGTTGCAGTGATAATGACATTTTCAATAAAACTTGTTAAAAAAAGTTAATACCTTCATGAACTGGTAGGGAATTGCGTGAATGAGGGTCAACTTGTTTTGTTTGTGATGGATGAATGTTATTGTTAGCTTAAATATTCCTTGCTTCATTACAGAACTATCCATTGTGTAGTAGGAATTAAACCACTTGAGATTGTTTTTTTGTTATTGTATTTAGTTTAAGCTGTTCTATCTCGAGGACAACAGTAGAGGCTAAGGTCAGAAGTAGTTCTTGGGAATACTTTCGTGGTGGGCCCTCTAGTGGGAGGAAAGAAAGAGGAGAGGGAGGAGGTGTAGAAATGAAGGAAGGAAGGAAGGGCTACGCAAAGACAGGGCCATTGGTGAACGTATGGAAGGAAGGAGGAGGAAAGGGATGAGGGAGGAGGAGGAGGAGGAGGAGGAGGGGGAGAAAGGAGGAGAAAGAGGAGGAGGAGGGGGGACGAGGAGGGGGAGGATGGGGGAAGAGGAGGGGCGGAGAAGAAGGAGGATCAGCAGAAGAATGTGGGAAGAAAAGATGAAGAACGCTTTTAGAAAGGGGACTCTCGGTGGGCGAATAGGAAGGGAGGAAGGAAGGAAGATACATTAAGGAAAAGGAGAAAAGGACACTGGATGACCGATTAGGAAAGAAAGATGAGGAGTAGGAGGAAGAGGGAAGGGAGAAGGAGGAGAAAGAAGGAGGAGGAGCAATATCAGCAGGAGGAAGAACAACAGAAAGAGGGAGAGGGGAAGGAGTAAAAGTACCCAAGAACAAGGCCTTCCTTCGCGTGGTTCTGGTACAGTTTCTCGGATTACTTGTCGTGTTCTCGGACGTGTAAGATGATTCGCCAGGGTGGGAGAGGGATATTATGGAAGATTGAGGTGTAGAATAAGATAAAGGGCAGTGAAGAATAAAATAGGAGGAGGTTATTAGAGGGATGTAGGTAGGAGATGTGAGTGGGGAGGTGTGGTGAGGAGTTGTGAGTGGGGTTGTACGTGAGAGGAGATGCAGGTGGGAAGGAAGGAGGGTTATGGGTGGAAGGAAGGAGGTTATGGGTGGGAAGGGAAGAGGTTATGGGTGGAGGAAGGGAAGGAGGGTTATGGGTGGGGAAGGAAGGAGGGTTATGGGTGGGAAGGAAGGAGGTTATGGGTGGGAAGGGAAGGAGGGTTATGGGTGAGTAGGTGAGGGTTGCGGGTGGGGAGATGAGAGAGGTAAGGGGTTGTGAGTAGGGAGGAGAAGGGCATTATGAGAGGATGAAATTAGAGAGAAAAAAAAGTGGGACGTAGATAAGAGGGAAGAGGGAGATGAGAGAGAGTGTGTAGTGGTGTGAAGAGGAGTGGGGTTATGACAGGAAGGTGGTGGGGGAGTGATTGATGGTATGAAACAGGGAAGGTTAAAAGTACTGTATGTATGTAAGAGAAATATAGATAAGAATATACAATATACTGTATATATTATACCTGTATATATGAGTCTGATATATTTTAACCTGGTGTATTTTAACAGGACAGACAGACAATCGTGCCTTCGTGTACAAATTTAATCACATCTAATTCCTCCATCTAAAACCTAAGCATCAGACATTTCCGTTTTTACTCCCAGCCGTGACTCGTGAATTTCAGAGTAACTGCTTACCTGTGAATCACACTAAACAATTTTCACCTCCTTCCCTTCCCTCAGGGACATAACAAAACAATTACCTTGGTCACAGGCATTGTTGTTTAATCTTTACGCTCACCAGGTTTTCCCTGCTAGAATATATTTTATTCATTACATGACCCTAAGGACTTCATAGCGGTAACGCGGACCAAAACTTCTTCTCCAAACAGCCTCAGCAAACATTCAATTAAAATTCCTTTTGTGTCGCGGAATGAGACTTGCCGAGCTTCACTTCAGAGGCCGTCGAGGAGACTCCCCAACGGGCCGTGAGATTACTTTCTTAAACAAGCCAGGTTGTTGCTTAATTCTCCTTTGGCGTTGCCACGTCAGTACTTGGGAAGAAGTGGGAATGGCAGGAGATAAATTTTGTCATGTTTCAAATATTTCATGAAAGTCTGAACAAAAAAAGTTTATATTTGAGTATAAGTTAACCTGATGCTGTGGATTATGTAAAACATATTTTGAAAATGCTTAACTGGCTCGGAGTTCTTGAGACCGTGCATATCATTACCTCACGCTGGGCGGGTACAGTATCCATTTATCATAACACCGGGAGAAAAAGGTAAAATCTCATCCCTGAAGAAGAAGAGGATGTTTCGTATCGCAAATCTGGTCTTCAACCCTCAGTAATTTTCCCTTCTTAATCCTAACACGGGATGAAACAATGAGAATAGGAGAGTATAAAGAGATGATGAAAGAGTTGAAGAGCCATACTTCAACAGATTATCTCTTATATATACCTCTTACAAATCCATTTACTAATTCTTTAAATTTTCGTCCTGTAGTTTCCTTCGTTAACTCTCGTATAGTATCAACCTTAACCACAACACTCAAGAAATAATATCACCTCTATGATTAATCTCTACCTAAATTATCAATCAAACTCTTTCTATTTCCGTCTATAAAATGCATAGTAGTTACCCTGTAAAATCATAAAGAACATCATATTACGTCTCATATGACACAGCTGTTCCCATAATTACACGAATCTCCTCTCATAGAATAAAAATCCCCCGTTTTGTCATAGGAGAATTGTGAGTCGGTGTTATAATGTATGTGTTGAAGTAATGGAGTTCATTCTTCCATCTCAAGAGGTGAGGCTCTAGAGAGGTCACGGAACTAGCTCTCCTCGACACCCTTAGCAAGTTAATTATCTCCACCCACCTGGTATTTTTATGTCACAGGTGTATAGAGGGTTATTCAGCTCCTCTCCTATCCTTGATGTATAAAGCATTACATCTTAAGCTTGGTGTATAAGAGTCTTAGATCATATTCTTGGTGTATAAAGACGTCACTTATATCCTTACATATAGTTTTATCCTTGATGTGAAAGCACCTATTCAGAATCCATCATTAGTTTCCCTCAGGAGTCTATTCAGCTGCTCGCTCACTGGGTAATAACCTGAAGGACTGACTATTCTCTCTCATCATATCTGCCGCACAGGTGAGATCTGTCTTATCTCTGCCTAGATAGCACAGGTAAATGTTCTCGCTACCCGAATGGCTCTGATTGGCTTCATCATTCTGTTGCTAACGATCATTACACGATAACCACATACGATAGTCATTGTTCCTTATCAACGATACCAAAAGCAGGTGAAGATTTTTCCTTCGTCAGTCCGAATATATGTCTGTCTGCGTGCCCAAACTGACCAGATTTCATTTATATTTCATTGATGTTAAGTACAGGAAGTCCTTGAAGCACAGGCAAATTCTTGATATGAAAAAAAGAAAAAAGACAATATGATGGTTCTGTCATCATCCGTGAGTATTAAAGCACCAGTAGAGATCATACATACTACTTCACTATATGAACACTGTAACTAACAAATAGTAACTATCAATCAGAGAAAGTTTCCAACGCCATATTCATTTTCCTTGTCATCAGCAGTGGCACACACACAAAAAAGAGCTTGATTATTAACGTAATGTCATTAACCTGGCACATTTGGTATAATTCCCATGAGGGACTTTCCGTAAATCCTGTAAAGACATTATCATATTTGCAGGTAGGTGTAGTATTTACTTATGACTTGATCAAATATACTGAGTGGAGATTTATTTATACGGAAGTGGGAATGTGCTCATAATAGTCATACACACATATATATACACATAAACAAACACACAAATATACATACGCACACATACAAATACAACACACATATACATACATACACATACAACACACACATATACATACATACGCATACATATATACACATTCACAAACACGCACACATTCATACACATACAAATACAGACATATATACAAAACACACACACACACACACACACACACACAAATACACAAAAGAAACGAAAGAAAGACAGACAGACCGACAGACGAATGAATGGATGGTCGGAAGGACAGACGGATTGAATTCACTATATCGAGAATAAACAAAACCATATATTATCTTCTGTTATTATACAGTAGAGTAAATGTTACCTTCAACCTCTGCCCTAATTTGTGTTTAATCTCAGTGTTATAACGATACAGCTTCCAGCGTAATGTAATAATAAAACTCGTTATTACATTGCCAGAACCGGTATATGCAACTTATTAATTCACCTGCTTTAATTCTTTACTTAATCTGTATTGTTATTATCAAATACTATTATTCTCGCAACCTTTACTCTACCAATGTTATTAATTTCAAATTATATCAATGTTATTTGTTTCATTATAAATAAATATCTTACTAAAAAACCCGGTGTAATTAACCTGAATTAAAATATTAGGTAAT
>NW_024756059.1:0-10902 GCF_018991925.1 Homarus americanus
TTCGTGCTTTATTGGACTAATGAAATATATATGGATCCTCGGGTTTCGAAGCCGCATTTGGTTAAACGTTGCTCTGATCACCTAAGCGGCATGGGTGGTCCCCTATAGTGGTTCACAGCGCCGTAAGCTCGTTGAACAGGCACTGCTTTTATTGTCTAGTGGCCCAAGTGGCGTTTCCCGGTCATTATAAGATCTTGGGTTTTAAATCCTGGTGGGGTGAGGTGTTGATTATATGTAGAAGTCCGCGTGCGTTATTGGGCTAATGAAATATATATGGATCCTCGTATTTCCAAGCCGGATTTGGGAAAACGTTGCTCTGATCACCTAAGCGGCACGGGTGGTCCCCATTAGAGGTTCACGGCGCCATAAGCTCGTTGAACAGGCTTTGTGTGAAATATAGCAGAGTCTAGGACTGCTTTTATTGTCCTTGTGGCCCAGAGGTAGCGTTCCCCGGTCACAATTATAAGATCGTGGCTTCAAATCCTGGTGGGGTGAGCGTTGATTATATGTAGAATTCTGCGTGCGTTATTGGGCTAATGAAATATATATGGATCCTCGGGTTTTGAAGCCGCATTTGGGTAAACGTTGCTCTGATCACCTAAGCGGCACGGGTGGTCCCCTATAGTGGTTCACGGCGCCATAAGCTCGTTGAACAGGCTTTGTGTGAAATATAGCAGAGACTAGGACTGCTTTTATTGTCCTAGTGGCCCAGAGGTAGCGTTCCCCGGTCACAATTTTAAGATCGTTGGTTGAAATCCTGGTGGGGTGAGGTGTTGATTATATGTAGAAGTTCGCGTGCTTTATTGGGCTAATGAAATATATATGGATCCTCCTCTTTCGAAGCCGCATTTGGTAAAACGTTGTTATGATCACCTAAGCGGCACGGGTGGTCCCCATTAGATGTTCACGGTGCCATAAGCCCGTTGAACAGCCTTTGTGTGAAATATAGCAGAGTCTAGGACTGCTTTTATTGTCCTGGTGGCCCAGAGGTAGCGTTCCCCGGTCACAATTAGAAGATCATGGGTTCGAATCCTGGTGGTGTGAGGTGTTGATTATATGTAGAAGCCGCGTGTTTATTGGGGAATGAAATATATATGGATCCTCGTGTTTTGAAGCCGCATTTGGTAAAACGTTGCTCTGATCATCTAAGCAGCACGGGTGGTCCCCATTAGAGGTTCACGGCGCCATAAGGTCATTGAACAGGCTTTGTGTGAAATATAGTAGAGTCTACGAATGCTTTTATTGTCCTGTTGGCCCAGAGGTAGCGTTCCCCAGTCACAATTATAAGATCGTGGCTTCAAATCCTGGTGGGGTGAGGCGTTGATTATATGTAGAAGTCCGCGTGCTTTATTGGGCTAATGAAATATATATGGATCCTCGTGTTTAAAACGGCTTTGGTAAAACGTTGCTCTGATCACATAAGCGGCACGGGTGGTCCCCAATAGAGGTTCACTGCGCCATAAGCTCGTTGAACAGGATTTGTGTGAAATATAGCAGAGTCTAGGACTGCTTTTAGTGTCCTGGTGGCCCAGAGGTAGCATACCCCGGTCACAATTATAAGATCGTGGGTTTGAATCATAGTGGGGTGAGGTGTTGATTATATGTACAAGTCCGCGTGCTTTATTGGGCTAATGAAATATATATGGACCCTCGTGTTTTGAAGCCGCATTTGGTAAAACGTTGCTCTGATCACCTAAGCGGCACGGGTGGTCCCCATTAGAGGTTCACGGCGCCATAAGCTCGTTGAACAGGCATTGTGTGAAATATAGTAGAGTCTAGGACTGCTTTTATTGTCGTAGTGGCCCAGAGGTAGCGTTCCCGGGTCACAATTATAAGATCGTGGGTTTAAATCCTGGTGGGGTGAGGTGTTGATTTTATGTAGAAGTGCGCGTGCTTTATTGGGCTAATGAAATATATATGGATCCTCGCGTTTCCAAGCCGGATTTGGTAAAACGTTGCTCTATTTTCCCTTTCAGTGGCACGGGTGGTCCCATTAGAGTTCACAGCATACATAAGCTCGTTGAACAGGCTTTTTGTGCTTGAAAATATAGCGAAATGAGACTGCTTTATTGTCTGAAACTATTTAGAGGTAGCGTTCCCGGGTCACAATTATAAGATCGTGGCTTCAAATCTTGGTGGGGTGAGGCGTTGATTATATGTAGAAGTCCGCGTGCTTTATTGGGCTAATGAAATATATATGGATCCTTGTGTTTCAAAGCCGCATTTGGTAAAACTTTGCTCTGATCTCCTAAGCGGCACGGGTGGTCCCCTATAGTCGTTCACTGCGCCATAAGCACGTTGAACAGGCTTTGTGTGAAATATAGTAGAGTCTAGGACTGCTTTTATTGTCCGTGTGGCCCAGAGGTAGCATACCCCGGTCACAATTATAAGATTGTGGGTTTGAATCCTGGTGGGGTGAGGTGTTGATTATATATATAGAAGTCCGAGCGCTTTATTGGGCTAATGAAATATATATGGATCCACGTGTTTCCAAGCCGGATTTGGTAAAACGTTGCTCTGATCACATAAGCGGCACGGGTGGACCCATTAGAGGTTCACTGCACCATAAGCTCGTTGAAAAGGATTTGTGTGAAATATAGCAGAGTCTAAGACTGCTTTTTTTTCCTGGTGGCCCAGAGTTAGCGTTCCCCAGTCACAATTATAAGATCTTGGGTTTAAATCCTGGTGGGGTGAGGTGTTGATTATATGTAGAAGTCTGCATGCTTTATTGGGCTAATGAAATATATATGGATTCTCCTGTTTCGAAGCCGCATTTGGTAAAACGTTGCTCCTGATCACCCTAAAAAGCGGCTGCGATGGTCCCCGTGGGGTTCACGGCGCCGCCAAGCTTGAACAGGCTTTGTGTGAAATATAGCAGAGTCTGGACTGCTTTTTTCTGTTGGCCGGTAGCGTTCGGTCACAATTAGATCTTGGGTTTAAATCCTGGTGGGGTGAGGTGTTGATTATATGTAGAAGTCCGCGTGCTTTATTGGGCAAATGAAATATATATGGACCCTCGTGTTTTGAAGCCGCATTTGGTAAAACGTTGCTCTGATCACCTAAGTGGCACGGGTGGTCCCCTATAGTGGTTCACAGCCCCATAAGTTCGTTGAACAGGCTTTGTGTTAAATATAACAGAGTCTAGGACTGCTTATAGTGTCCTGGTGGCCCATAGGTAGCGTTCCTCGGTCACAATTATAAGATCGTGGTTTCGAATCCTGGTGGAGTGAGGTGTTGATTATATGTAGAAGTCCGCGTGCTTTATTGGGTTAACGAAATATAAATGGATCCTCGTGTTTCGAAGCCGGATTTGGTGAAACGTTGCTCTGATCACCTAAGCGGCATGGGTGGTCCCCATTAGAGGTTCACCGTGCCATAAGCCCGTTGAACAGGCTTTGTGTGAAAAATAGCAGAGTCTAGGAATGCTTTTATTGTCCTAGTGGCCCAGAGGTAGCGTCCCCCGGTCACAATTATAAGATCGTGGCTTCAAATCCTGGTGGGGTGAGGCGTTGATTATATGTAGAAGTCTGCGTGCTTTATTGGGCTAATGAAATATATATGGATCCTCGGGTTTCGAAGCCGCATTTAGTTAAACGTTGCTCTGATCACCTAAGCGGCACGGGTGGTCCCCTATAGTGGTTCACAGCATCATAAGCTCGTTGAACAGGCTTTGTGTGAAATATAGTATTATAGTGACTGAAGGTAGCGTTCCCCGGTCACAATTATGGATCATTGGGTTCCGTCCTGGTGGGGTGAGGTGTTGATTACTGTATATATGTAAATGGCGTGTACTGTTGGGCTATTTAAATATATATTGATCCTGTGTTTAAAGCCGGATTTGGTAAAACGTTGCTCAAGTCACCTAAACGCTGAATGGTCCCCATTAGAGGTTCATGGCATAGGTCGTTGAACAGGCTTTGGCAGCGAAATATAGTGAATCTAGGACGACTGCTTTTGTGTCTTAAAGTTGCCAGGATGGCGTTCCCCAGTCACGAACTATAAGATAGTGATTTAAAAATCCTGGTGGGGTGAGGTGTTGATTATATGTAGACGTCGGCGTGCTTTATTGTGCTAATGAAATATCTATGGATCCTCGTGTTTCCAAGCCGGATTTGGTAAAACGTTGCTCTTATCACCTAAGCGGCACGGGTGGTCCCCATTAGAGGTTCATCGCGCCATAAGGTCGTTGAACAGGCTTTGTGTGAAATATATTAGAGTCTAGGACTGCTTTTATTGTCCTGGTTGCTCAAAGGTAGCGTTCCCCGGTCACAATTATAAGATCGTTGGTTCAAATCCTGGTCGGGTGAGGTGTTGATTATATGTAGAAATCCGCGTGCTTTATTGGGCTAATGAAATATATATGGATCCTCGTGTTTCCAAGCCGGATTTGGTAAAACGTTGCTCTTATCACCAAAGCGGCACGGGTGGTCCCCTATAGTGGTTCACGGTGCCATAAGCTCACTGAACAGGCTTTGTGTGAAATATAACAGAGTCTAGGACTGCTTATAGTGTCCTCGTGGCCCATAGGTAGCATTCCTCGGTCACAATTATAAGATCGTGGGTTCGAATCCTCGTGGGGTGAGGTGTTGATTATATGTAGAAGTCCGCGTGCTTTATTGGGATAATGAAATATATATGGATCCTCGTGTTTCGAAGCCGGACTTGGTAAAACGTTGCTCTGATCACCTAAGCGGCACGGATTGTCCCCATTAGAGGTTCACAGCGCCATAAGCTCGTTGAACAGACTTTGTGTGAAATATAGCAGAGTCTAGGACTGCTTTTATTGTCCTGGTGGCCCAGAGGTAGCGTTCCCTGGTCACAATTAGAAGATCGTGGGTTCGAATCCTAGTCGGGTGAGGTGTTGATTATATGTAGAAGCCACGTGCTTTATTGGGCAAATGAAATATATATGGATCCTCGTGTTTTGAAGCCGCATTTGGTAAAACGTTGCTCTGATCACCTAGGCAGAACGGGTGGTCACCATTAGAGGTTCACAGCGCCATAAGCTCGTTGAACAGGCTTTGTGTGAAATATAGCAGAGCCTACGAATGCTTTTATTGTCACCTGTTGGCTGAAGTGAACAAATTCACAATTATAAGATCGTGGCTTCAAATCCTGGTGGGTGAGCGTTGATTATATGTAGAAGTCCGGCGTGCTATTGGGCTGTGGAAATATATATGGATCCTCGTGTTTTCAGAAACACATTTGGTAAAACGTTGCTCTGATCACTAAGCGCTTTGGGTAGGGTCCCCTATGTATTCACAGCGCCATAAGCTCGTGGAACAGGCTTTAATGTGAAATATAGCAGAGTCTAGGACTGCTTTATTGTCCTCGTAGCCCATAGGTAGCGTTCCTCGGTCACAATTATAAGATCGTGGGTTCGAATCCTAGTGGAGTGAGGTGTTGATTATATGTAGAAGTCTGCGTGCTTTATTGGGTTAATAAAATTTATATGGGTCCTCGTGTTTCGAAGCCGGATTTGGTAAAACGTTGCTCTGATCACCTAAGCGGCACGGATCGTCCCCATTAGAGGTTCACGGCGCTATAAGCTCGTTGAACAGGCTTTTTGTGAAATATACCAGAGTCTAGGACTGCTTTTATTGTCCTGGTGGCCCAGAGGTAGCGTTCCCCGGTCACAATTAGAAGATCGTGGGTTCGAATCCTGGTTGGGTGAGGTGTTGATTATATGTAGAAGTCCGCGTGTTTTATTGGGCAAATGAAATATATATGGATCCTAGTGTTTTGAAGCCGCATTTGGTTAAACGTTGCTCTGATCACCTAAGCGGCACGGGTGGTCCCCATTAGAGGTTCACGCCGCGAAAAGCTCGTTGAACAGGCTTTGTGTGAAATATAGTACAGTATAGGACTGCTTTAATTATCCTGGTGGCCCAGAGGTAGCGTTCCCCGGTCACAATTATAAGATCGTGGGTTTTAATCCTGGTGGGGTGAGGTGTTGATTATATGTAGAAGGCCGCTTGCTTTATTGGGTTAACGAAATATATATGGATCCTCGTGTTTCGAAGCCGGATTTGGTGAAACGTTGCTCTGATCACCTAAGCAGCACGGATGGTCCCCATTAGAGGTTCACAGCGCCATAAGCGCGTTGAACAGGCTTTGTGTGAAATATAGCAGAGTCTTGGACTGCTTTTATTGTCCTAGTGGCCCAGAGGTAGCGTTCTCCGGTCACAATTATAAGATCTTTGGTTGAAATCCTGGTAGGGTGAGGTGTTGATTATATGTAGAAGTTTGCGTGCTTTATTGGGCTAATGAAATATATATGGATCCTCTTGTTTCGAAGCCGCATTTGGTAAAACATTGTTATGATCACCTAAGCGGCATGGGTGGTCCCCATTAGAGGTTCACCGTGCCATAAGCCCGTTGAACAGGCTTTGTGTGAAAAATAGCAGAGTCTAGGAATGCTTATATTGTCCTAGTGGCCCAGAGGTAGCGTCCCCCGGTCACAATTATAAGATCGTGGCTTCAAATCCTGGTGGGGTGAGGCGTTGATTATATGTAGAAGTCTGCGTGCTTTATTGGGCTAATGAAATATATATGGATCCTCGGGTTTCGAAGCCGCATTTGGTTAAACGTAGCTCTGATCACCTAAGTGGCACGGGTGGCCCCCTATAGTGGTTCACAGCGCCATAAGCTCGTTGAACAGGCTTTGTGTGAAATATAGTAGAGTCTAGGACTGCTTTTATTGTCCTAGTGGCCTAGAGGTAGAGTTCCCCGGTCACAATTATAAGATCGTGGGTTCAAATCCTGGTGGGGTGAGGTGTTGATTACTGTATATGTAGAAGTAAGCGTGCTTTATTGGGCTATTTAAATATATATTGATCCTCGTGTTTCGAAGCCGGATTTGGTAAAACGTTACTCCGATCACCTAAGCAGCACAGATGGTCCCCATTAGAGGTTCATGGCGCCATAAGGTCGTTGAACAGGCTTTGTGTGAAATATAGTAGAATCTAGGACTGCTTTTATTGTCTTGGTTGCCCAGAGGTAGCGTTCCCCGGTCACAATTATAAGATAGTGGGTTAAAATCCTGGTGGGGTGAGGTGTTGATTATATGTAGACGTCCGCGTGCTTTATTGTGCTAATGAAATATCTATGGATCCTCGTGTTTCCAAGCCGGATTTGGTAAAACGTTGCTCTTATCACCTAAGCGGCACGGGTGGTCCCCATTAGAGGTTCATCGCGCCATAAGGTCGTTGAACAGGCTTTGTGTGAAATATAGTAGAGTCTAGGACTGCTTTTATTGTCCTGGTTGCCCAGAGGTAGCGTTCCCCGGTCACAATTATAAGATCGTTGGTTCAAATCCTGGTGGGGTGAGGTGTTGATTATATGTAGAAGTCCGCGTGCTTTTTTGGGCTAATGAAATATATATGGATCCTCGGGTTTCCAAGCCGGATTTGGTAAAACGTTGCTCTTATCACCTAAGCGGCACGGTGTGGTCCCCTATAGTGGATCACGATGCCATAAGCTCATTGAACAGGCTTTGTGTGAAATATAACAGAGTTTAGGACTCCTTATAGTGTCCTCGTGGCCCATAGGTAGCATTCCTCGGTCATAATTATAAGATTGTGGGTTCGAATCCTGGTGGGGTGAGGTGTTGATTATATGTAGAAGTCCGCGTGCTTTATTGGGCTAATGAAATATATATAGATCCTCGTGTTTCGAAGCCGGATTTGGTAAAACGTTGCTCTGATCACCTAAGCGGCACGGGTGGTCCCCATTAGAGGTTCATGGCGCCATAAGCTCATTGAACAGGCTTTGTGTGAAATATAACAGAGCCTAGGACTGCTTTTAGTGTCCTGGTGGCCCAGATGTAGCGTTCACCGGTCACAATTATAAGATCGTGGGTTCGAATCCTGGTGGGGTGAGGTGTTGATTATATGTAGAAGTCCGCATGCTTTATTGGGCTAATGAAATATATATGGATCCTCGTGTTATGAAGCCGCATTTGGTAAAACGTTGCTGTGATCACCTAAGGGGCACGGGTGGTCCCCTATAGTGGTTCACAGCCCCATAAGCTCGTTGAACAGGCTTTGTGTTAAATATAACAGAGTCTAGGACTGCTTATAGTGTCCTGGTGGCCCATAGGTAGCATTCCTGGGTCACAATTATAAGATCGTGGTTTCGAATCCTGGTGGAGTGAGGTGTTGATTATATGTAGAAGTCCGCGTGCATTATTGGGTTAATGAAATATATATGGATCCTCGTGTTTCGAAGCCGGATTTGGTAAAACGTTGCTCTGATCACCTAAGCGGCAAGGATGGTCTCCATTAGAGGTTCACAGCGCCATAAGCTCGTTGAACAGGCTTTGTGTGAAATATAGTAGAGCCTACGAATGCTTTTATTGTCCTGTTGGCCCAGAGGTAGCGTTCCCCGGTCACAATTAGAAGATCGTGGGTCCGAATCCTGGTGGGGTGAGGTGTTGATTATATGTAGAAGCCACGTGCTTTATTGGGCAAATGAAATATATATGGATCCTCGTGTTTTGAAGCCGCATTTGGTAAAACGTTGCTCTGATCACCTAAACGCTGGGTGGTCTCCATTACAGGGTTCTGGCGCCACTCAAAGCTCGTTGAACAGGCTTTGTGTGAAATATAGCAGAGCCTACGAATGCTTTTATTGTCCTGTTGGCCCAGAGGTAGCGTTCCCCGGTCTCAATTATACGATCGTGGCTACAAATCCTGGTGGGGTGAGGCGTTGATTATATGTAGAAGTCCGCGTGCTTTATTGGGCTAATGAAATATATATGGATCCTCGTATTTCGTAGCCGGATTTGGTAAAACGTTGCTCTGATCACCTAAGCGGCACAGGTGGTCCCCATTAGAGGTTCACGGTGCCATAAGCCCGTTGAACAGGCTTTGTGTGAAATATAGCAGAGTCTAGGAATGCTTTTTTTGTCCTGGTGGCCCAGAGGTAGCGTCCCCCGGTCACAATTATAAGATCGTGGGTTCAAATCCTGGTGGGGTGAGTTGTTGATTATATGTAGAAGTCCGCGTGCTTTATTGGGCTAATGAAATATATATGGATCCTCGTGTTTCGAAGCCGCATTCGGTAAAACGATGCTCTGATCACCTAAGCGGCACGGGTGGTCCCTATTAGAGGTTCCCGGCGCCATAAGCTTGTTGAACAGGCTTTGTGTGAAATATAGCAGAGTCTAGGACTGCTTTTATTGTCCTGGTTGCCCAGAGGTAGCGTTCCCCGGTCACAATTATAAGATCGTGGCTTCAAGTCCTGGTGGGGTGAGGCGTTGATTATATGTAGAAGTCTGCGTGCTTTATTGGGCTAATGAAATATATATGGATCCTCGGGTTTCGAAGCCGCATTTAGTTAAACGTTGCTCTGATCACCTAAGCGGCACGGGTGGTCCCCTATAGTGGTTCACAGCATCATAAGCTCGTTGAACAGGCTTTGTGTGAAATATAGTAGAGTCTAGGATTGCTTTTATTGTCCTGGTGGCCCAGAGGTAGCGTCCCCCGGTCACAATTATAAGATCGTGGCTTCAAATCCTGGTGCGGTGAGGCGTTGATTATATGTAGAAGTCTGCGTGCTTTATTGGGCTAATGAAATATATATGGATCCTCGTGTTTCGAAGCCGGATTTGGTAAAACGTTGCTCTGATCACCTAAGGGGCACGGGTGGTCCCCTATAGTGGTTCACAGCCCCATAAGCTCGTTGAACAGGCTTTGTGTTAAATATAACAGAGTCTAGGACTGCTTATAGTGTCCTGGTGGCCCATAGGTAGCGTTCCTGGGTCACAATTATAAGATCGTGGTTTCGAATCCTGGTGGGGTGAGGTGTTGATTATATGTAGAAGTCCGCGTGCATTATTGGGTTAATGACATATATATGGATCCTCGTGTTTCGAAGCCGGATTTGGTAAAACGTTGCTCTGATCACCTAAGCGACACGGATGGTCTCCATTAGAGGTTCACAGCGCCATAAGCTCGTTGAACAGGCTTTGTGTGAAATATAGCAGAGCCTACGAATGCTTTTATTGTCCTGTTGGCCCAGAGGTAGCGTTCCCCGGTCACAATTAGAAGATCGTGGGTTCGAATCCTGGTGGGGTGAGGTGTTGATTATATGTAGAACCCACGTGCTTCATTGGGCAAATGAAATATATATGGATCCTCGTGTTTTGAAGCCGCATTTGGTAAAACATTGCTCTGATCACCTAAGCAGCACGGGTGGTCTCCATTAGAGGTTCACAGCGCCATAAGCTCGTTGAACAGGCTTTGTGTGAAATATAGCAGAGCCTACGAATGCTTTTATTGTCCTGTTGGCCCAGAGGTAGCGTTCCCCGGTCTCAATTATAAGATCGTGGCTTCAAATCCTGGTGGGGTGAGGAGTTGATTATATGTAGAAGTCCGCATGCTTTATTGGGCTAATGAAATATATATGGATCCTCGTATTTCGTAGCCGGATTTGGTAAAACGTTGCTCTGATCACCTAAGCGGCACGGGTGGTCCCCATTAGAGGTTCACGGTGCCATAAGCCCGTTGAACAGGCTTTGTGTGAAATATAGCAGAGTCTAGGAATGCTTTTTTTGTCCTGGTGGCCCAGAGGTAGCGTCCCCCGGTCACAATTATAAGATCGTGGGTTCAAATCCTGGTGGGGTGAGTTGTTGATTATATGTAGAAGTCCGCGTGCTTTATTGGGCTAATGAAATATATCTGGATCCTCGTGTTTCGAAGCCGCATTCGATAAAACGTTGCTCTGATCACCTAAGCGGCACGGGTGGTCCCCATTAGAGGTTCACGGTGCCATAAGCCTGTTGAACAGGCTTTGTGTGAAATATAGCAGAGTCTAGGAATGCTTTTATTGTCCTGGTGGCTCAGAGGTAGCGTCCCCCGGTCACAATTATAAGATCGTGGCTTCAAATCCTGGTGGGGT